>NW_011481089.1:4668-7218 GCF_000754665.1 Bison bison bison | reverse complement strand
GAATATATTGTTATTATTATTATTTTGCACAAGCTATTATCCATTAGATCGATTAAGAATAAAAAAAAAGGTTTTCTTCTATTCCTTCTCCAGTTCCCTTTCTTTCTTTATATAAACCTGAGTTTCTAATACATATCATTTTATTCTCTCTGAAGTAATTAGCCTCCAATTAAAATAAATACATATATATTATAAAAAAAAGAAAAAGAAGATTTCTTGCAAAACATGTGTACAGACAATAGATTCTCTCAATTTTTACTTGTGCAAGAAATTATTTCTTCACTTTTCAAGAATAATGTTGCAAAATACAGAATTTTAGGTGCATGTGTGTGTTTCCTCTCAACACTTTAGGTATTTTTCTCTACTCTTTAAA
This sequence comes from Bison bison bison, assembly GCF_000754665.1. Lineage (NCBI taxonomy): Eukaryota > Metazoa > Chordata > Mammalia > Artiodactyla > Bovidae > Bison > Bison bison. The sequence continues at coordinate 6,845 of NW_011481089.1, read as the reverse complement.
AAAAAATGATCCTATATAGGTAAGATGTTTTATTCCTCTAGTTTCTTTCTAGATTTTTCTTTATATTTGATTTTCTGAAGTTTGAATAGTCTATGCCTGGTTGTAGGTTTTTTTTTTAGCATGTATCCTCCTTGGTTTTCTCTGGGCTTCATGGATTTTTGAATTAATGTGTGACATTAATACTCATGCACTATTCTTATTTATTCATTCTTCATTATTGTTTTAAAAGCCTGTTATTATCTATATTATCCTTCTTTTATTCCTGTTACATATGTGATATATTTTTGTCTGTCTTACATTTCCTAGACACTGTATTCCATTTTTTTATAGTCTTTGGGCTTTTGTTTTTTAATTTTTGAAGTTTCTGCTGCAAAAATGTCTGCCAAATTCAGAGATTTTTTTCCCTCAACTGGGCCCATTATTAATTAGCCCACTAAAAGCATATTTCATTTCTATTTTTTGTCTCTTTAGTTTTGAATGTTTCTTTGAATTTTGATCCTTCTGCTTATACTGTTTATCTGTATTTGCATGTTGTCTACTGTTTTTCTTTAGCTTCCTTATCAAAATAATGGTAATAGTTTTCAGTTCTCAGTCTGATAATTCTAACATCCCTGCCACATCTGAGCTTGGTTCTGATGCTTGTTCTCTCTTTTCAAACCATGTTTGTGGCCTTTTAGTATGTCTTTAAATTTTTGGAAAGCCAGATATGATATACTAGGGTTACAACATTGTGGCAAATGGGTTTTTGGTGGTAGAGTGGTAGGGTATAGGGCGGGGGAAGCAGTCTTTAACTCTATGATTAGGTCTTTCAGGGAGCATGTGTCTCTGGGCTATGCATCTCACAAATACTTATCAGTTTCTTCAGCTTCTTAGGTGGGACAGGATAACTAGCATGGACAGAAGTTGAAGGCTTTGTGTGTGTTTGTGAGTGTGTGAGTATGTGTGTAAGGCTAGATAGGACTTAAGCCCCCCCACCCCCACCCCCAGGTCAGTTGGGCTCCTAATAGCTTAGGCTTTGGTAGAATAGTTTATCCTGAGGGCAGGTTTTGTTTAAAAGAACAGAACGCTCTGATGTATTTCAAAATGATTATTGTTCCCTTCCCCACTGTAAGAAGCACAAAATAAATTTCTCTCTTCTTCTATATTCACTGTGAGAACCTGGTAGACCTTCTAGAATTAAACCATGGGAACCCTTTGTAACTGCTCTTCCAGAGTTTTAAAAGTTTAGACATGTCCACACTGATCCTCAAGAAATTTGTCAATTGAAATTTAAGTTTTCATACCCTGGTACTTGCCCCAGGAAAGTTTTCTCCTTGTGAATTTTTGCTCCAGAAGCTTGTGATACTTTATATTCCAAGTCTAGAAAAGAGATCATAGTTAATGAAGAGTAGAATATAGTGTATACTGAAGGTGATGGCAGAGTGTAAGTCTGGAGAAAGGAGTCATTTAACTATTTAGTTCAATAAACATTGATAAAAATTGCTATTTTCAAGCCACAATGCTAAGAACAAAGGATCTTTAAATTAATAAGGTATTCCCCTGAAGAGGCTCACTTAATAGTGTGAAAGACAGTAAAGACTAAAAATAATTTCAATATATAAAATAAAATACAGTGATAGAGGCGTGGTGTGATATGGGACATTGAGGCGGGGTTCTTAGTACAATTTAATATCCTGGAGAAAATGACATCTGAATTGCAACTTGAAGGATGAATAAAAATTATCTAGAGCAGAAATGTAGGCATGGCTTTCTGGAAACAACTAGAACTATGGTCATAGCACAGAGGTGAGGAATAGCATATTTTATGAAAGCAATCACAAATATTGTGGTGCTATTAAAGCATGAAATTAGAGGAAGAAAGTGAAAAAGAGAGTGGATAGGTACATATGATTGAAGTAATGATCAGAATTTTTCATGTTTGAATTTTATTCTCTTCATAGTTGAGAGTCAATGTATTTTATACAGGGATTGACATTTTCTAGTTGATATTTTAGGAAGATAACTTTAGCAGGCACTATATTGAATGTTTTGGATGATGATGAGAACAGGTATAGGAAGAACTGTTAGGAGGTGATTACCAGGGAGAGATGCTGAGGCCACAAACTGATATAGTGAAAGCAGAGAAGAGAAACATATGAGAAAATGATAGGAAATGAAATTATTTGGATTTGGTAATA
>NW_011481089.1:0-551 GCF_000754665.1 Bison bison bison | reverse complement strand
ATTGCCAACATCTGTTGGGTCATTGAAAAAGCAAGAGAGCCCCAGAAAAACATCTATTTCTGCTGTATTGACTATGCTAAAGCCTTTGATTGTGTGGATCACAACAAACGTGGAAAATTTTTAAAGTGATGGGAATAGCATACCACCTTACCTCCCTCCTGAGAAAACTGTATGCAGGTCAAGAAGCAATGATTAGAACTGGACATGGAATAACAGACTGGTTTGAAATCAAGAAAGCAGTGCATCAAGGCTGTATATTGTCACTCTGCTTATTTAACTTACATGCAGTGTACATCATGAGAAATGCTGAGCTGGATGAAGCACAAGATGGAATCAAAATTTCTGGGAGAAATATCAATAACCTCAGATATGCAAATGACACCACACTTATGGCAAAAAGTGAAGAACAAAGTCTCTTGAGGAAAGTGAAAGAGGATAGTTGGCTTAAAACTCAACATTCAGAAAACTAAGATCATGGCATCCAGTCAGATCACTTCATGGCAAATAGATGGGTAAACAATGGAAACAGTGTCAGACTTTATTTTTGGGGG
>NW_011481088.1:14100-15098 GCF_000754665.1 Bison bison bison | reverse complement strand
TCTTCTCCAGTGGATCACATTTTGTTAGAACTGTCCACTGTGACATGTTGATCTTGTACGACATGGAACATACCTTCACTGAGTCATTCTACTAAACTTTTAATGTGTTCAAAGAAGAACCCATGCACTGAAACTAACACAACATTGTAAATCAACTCTACACTAATAAAAATTCTTAAATTTCCACCAAACCAGCATAACATTATAAATTAACAGTGTTTAAACAATTTTTTAAAACCTGCAAATGAATGTTGATGGCACCATTATTCGTAATTGCTCAAAAGTGGGAGTAATGAAATAACCTTCAATGGGGACATGGATACACTTACTGGTATGGTACATCCAATGGAGTATTGTTCAGTGATTGGAAGAAATGAGCTACAGAGACACAAAAAGACATGTTTCAACCGTAAATTAGATGACTAAGTTAAAGAAGTCAATATGAAAGGTCTACAGACTATATGATTGCAACTCTTAAGATAGTCTTTTAAAAAGCAAAAATATGAGAGGAAAAGATATGTTGTGAAAGTAAAATGGAGAAGGAATGAATATGTAAACTACAGATGGTCAAATTTCTGAATAAATATTGTAATAGTAAATGCATGTTGCACATTTTTTCCTTTAATTGAAGTTGCTTAGAAAAATAACTAAGGTTGAATGGTTTTTTTCCTGAAATGTCATGAGCATTTTCAGGCTTTTGTTGCCATTGTGATGTTCAGTAAGATAAGGGGAGAGTTTTCTACAACAAGCCCTCTACTGCATACAAACATGTAAAAATAAAAAAGGCACACACGTTTAAGATGTTAAATTACAGGTCTATATACCCTCCTGAGCATGAAAAACAGTACAGGTGGCCCCTACTGTGCCTGACAGTAAGACTGAAATTCTTTCTCTATTGCCCTGGTCAGACTGTTTGTAGAAGATCCTGCCACTTGTTTTGAGGATCCAGTTGACTGTGATAGAAAATGCTAAAGGAAATACTGATTGTCGGGACTTTG
>NW_011481088.1:9128-11375 GCF_000754665.1 Bison bison bison | reverse complement strand
CAATTCATGGGGTCGCAAAGAGTCGGACACAACTGAGCTACTGAATTTTACTGAACATGAAAGAATAAAGTCAAAAAAAAATAAAAGTGTACAAAAGCAAAGTAAAGCATAAAGTTTTAAAAGAAATGAAGAGGTCTAGATAACTGGATTAATAAAAGGTAATAAATTTGCCTTACTCCTCTGGACTGACTTTTTTCTGTATACCTTAAATTCTTTGAAAGTGAGTCATTAGTACTAAAGTCACAGGAGTAGATGGGTAACACTTTTAAAGTCCATGTAGGCATTTGTGTTACTCTTTTCTTCAAAATATTAAGTCTAAGTTTACTGTTTTCAGAAAAAAAAAATGTACTTTTACATGTAAGTTTATTTCATCCTTCAGTCTCTCAATGATCTTGACTTACTTAGCAATAGATCTTGACATTTTTAAATAGAGTTTAAAGAGACTACAAAGGTCAGTTGGCTAGAAGTAGAACAGCTCAGAAATATGACCACCAGTTGTATTCAGGTCTCACATTATCTTCATTTTTTCTCTACTTCTCTTTCTCTTCTTTTTACATCTCATAAATATGACTTTTATTTTTCAACTTTTTAATTGAAATATAGTGGCTTTACAATGCTGTTATAGTTTCCTCTGTACAATGAGGTGAGTCAACCCCATGTTATATATACAACTACTCTGTCTATGAACCCCCTTCCTTTCCCATACCACTCCTGTAGGTCATTACATAACACCAAGTTGAGCTCCTTGTGTTATACAGCAGCTTTCCAGTAGTTATCTGTTTTGCACATGGTAGTGTGTATATGTCAATGCTACTCTCCCAGTTTGTCCCAACTTCTTTCCTTCTCATCACAAGTCCATTCTCAATGTCTATGTCTATTCCTATCCTGCAAATAGGTTCATCAGTGCTATTTTTCTAGATTCTGTATATGTTAATATACAATTTTTATCTTCTGACTGACTTCACTCTATAACAGGCTCTAGGTTCATCCATCTGACTATAAATAGCTCAGTTTTATTCCATTTCACAGATGAGTAATATTCCATTGTATATACATTCCACATCTTCTTTACCCGTTCACCTGTTGATGAACATCTAGGTTGCTTCCATGTCCTGGTTATTGTAAATAATGATACAATGAATATTGGGGTTCATGTGTACTTTTAAAATTACATTTTCCTGGGAGTATATGCCCGTTGTGAGATTGCTGGGTCATATGGGAGTTCTGTTTGTAGTTTTTAAAGGAACATCCATACTGTTCTCCACAGTGGCTGTGTCAAATTACTTTCCTACCAACATCAAAAGAGGGTTCCCTCCTCTCCACATCCTTCCCAGCATTTATTTGTAGATTTTCTGGTGATGGCCAATCTATTAGATTTGAATTTCTCTAATAATGAGCAATGTGGAGCCTCTTTTCATGTGCCTCTTGGCCATCTGTATGTGTTCTTTGGAGAGATGTACATTTAGTCTTGTTTGACTTTTTTTAATATTGAGCTTCATTAGCTGTTTGTATATTTTCAAGGTTAATCATTTGTCTATTCCTTTATTTTAAAATATTTTCTCTGATTCTGATGGTTTTCTTTTAGTCTTATTTATGGTTTCCTTTGCTGTGCAAAAGTTTTTAAGTTTAAATAGGTGTCATTTAAATTTTTTTCATTACTCTATAAGGTGTGGTGATCTGTGTCAAAGAGTGTTTTTGTATGTTTCTTGCTGTGATCTATGTCAAAAGAATGCTTTTCTTATGTTTTACTGTATGAAGTTTTACAGTGTCCAGTTAGATCTTCAATTCATTTTGAGTTTGTGTTTGTGTATGGTGTTAGGTAGTGTTCTAATTTCATTATTTTACATGAAGTTGTCCAGATTTCCCAGCACCATTTATTGAAGAGGCTGTCTTTTCTCCACTGTATGTTCTTGCCTTTTTTGTCCAAGATAAGGTGCCCATAGGTATGTGGTTTTATCTCTGGGCTTTTATCTTGTTCCATTGGTCTATATTTGTTTTTGTGCCAATACCCACTCCAGTATTCTTGACTGGAGAATTCCATGGATGGAGGAGCCTGGTAGGCTACAGCCCATGGGGTCACAAAGAGTTGGACACGACTGAGCGACTTCACTTTCACTTTCACCTCGAATCTGAAGATTGCTGTACGGATTTTCATTTTCACTGTATGGATTCTTCCAAACCAAGAACATGGTATATAGTTCTCCATCTCTTTGTGTCCTCTTTGATTTCTTTCATCAATGCTTTATC
>NW_011481088.1:7841-8840 GCF_000754665.1 Bison bison bison | reverse complement strand
AATTGCTGTTAAACTTTGTCAAAGGCTTTTTCTTCATCTGTTGAGATGATCATGTGGTTTTTATTCTTTACATTGACTAACCTATATTGAGGACTTCCTTTTACCTCAGCTGGTAAAGAATCTGCCTGCAATGCGGGAGACCTGGGTTTGATCCCTGGGTTGGGAAGATCCCCTGAAGAAGGGAACAACTACCCACTCCAGTATTCTGGCCTGGAGAATTCCATGGATTGAGTCCACAGGATCGCAAAGAGTCAGACGGGACTGACCCCAACTTTCATTTTCACTTTCACCTATATTGAAGAAACCTTGCATCCCTGGGATATATCCCTTGATTGTGTTTTCTTTTAATTGTTATTGGACTCTGTTTGCTAGTATTTTGTTGAGGATTTTTATTTCTGTGTTCATCAGAGTTATTGGTCTATAATTTTGTATGTGTGTGATGTCTCATTTTGACATCAAGGTTATCGTGATGTCATTGAACAAATTTGGGAGTTTTCCTCTCTCTGCAGTTTTTTGGAAGAGTTTGAGAAGTGTAAGTCTTAACTTTTCTGTAAATGTTTAATAGAATTCACCTGTAAAGGCATGTTGTCCTGGACTTTTGTATGTTGGAATATTTTTGATTAATGTTTCAATTTCAGTACTTGTGATTTGTCTGTTTATATTTTCTAATCCTTCCTGTTTCAGCTTCCTTTGGAAGTTTGTACTTTTCTAAGAATTTGTCCATTTCTTCCATATTGTCTCATGTTACTAGCATATAGTTGTTTGTAGTAGTTTCTTGTGTTCCTTTATATTTCTACAGTATCAGTTCTGATTTATCATTTTTTGTTTCTAATTTTCTTTATTTGAATTATATTCCTTTTTTTCTGAGGAGTCTGGCTAAAGGTTTATGAATTGTATTTATCTTCTCCAAGAACCATTATTTGCTTCTATTTATCTTAGCTATCAGTTCAGTTCAGTTCAGTCGCTCAGTCGTGTCCGACTCTTTGCGACCCCATGAAT
>NW_011481088.1:2561-7182 GCF_000754665.1 Bison bison bison | reverse complement strand
TTCCTTCTCTGATTTTATTATTTCATTCTACTGCTTTTGGATTTTCTTTGTTCTTCCTTCCCTGGCTGCTTTAGATGTAAGGTTAGAATTGTTTATTTGAGATTTTCTTGTTTCTTGAGGCGAGACTGAATTGCTATGAACTTCCCTCTTAGAACTACTTCTGCTGTGTACCATAGGTTTTGAGTCATTGCCGAGTTTGTTTTTGTTTTTTACATTCCTTCTTAGTTATTTTTAATCGCATTTAGTCACATAATTTTCAGTGGCATAGGTTTATAAAAGTTATTTATAACTGACTGGTAACTTAGTCTCATCTTGGGTTTTCTTTTAAAATTGAATATAGGGGAATTAGTTACCACTTCAAGGCTATTTCAGGATACACTAACTATAAACTAATAAGGTACACTGATACCAGTTCTATAAATAGCAAATATGAATGTGACTTAAGCCTATTGGTTCACATTTTTAAAAAGCATCCTCAGTTGTTTAAAGTTAAGTACTTTAAATGGCTTTTTTTGTTTGTTTGTTTGTTTTTAACGGAGCAAGTATCTGTTAACTGTTTTCTTATTTTTGTGTCTTGAAGTGGTTCTTGAAAGTCTACTGTAGACATGATATACAGTCTAACTATTTGGTCTGTTTGGGGATGGGTTTATGTGACCACATCGAATTCAGAGTCTGATTCAGAATTAAAAATCAAACTGCATTACACAAAGGTTTCAGTAATGAGTTGCATAACCAGTTCCTCAGGTAATACAACTTCAAGAGGTTTCATCATCCTGGTTACCCTCCTTTTTGGCTTTCATTTACACATATCTTACTTTTAAAGAAATAAAATATGTAAAAGTCCATCAAAATTCTGAAAGTTACAGTTTGTATCACATGGAGTGATATTATCTTTGGCATTTTATACTACGAAGTCATTTTTATTACAGACATTTTATTAATTCTTGGTCAAGGCAAGGTAAAGTAGGAAGACTGAGATTCCCAAATGCAAAATTTGAATTATGAGGTATCCAGATGAATGTGCACTGTATGCTCAAAGCCACCTTAAGCTGGGCTGTGATATGCTGCTGTTCAAGGTAGCCCCAGAAGTCTTTGTTGAGAGCAGGCCTTGAGAGCTCAGGATGATTTGTTGAAGATTGGTTCCACATTAGTAATTTTCTTTTCTCTTTGTCCAATTGTGCTGAGATTGAAATCCTGAAGGTTTTGCTGCCATATTCCTATTTTGTTTCAACTATGTTCAGGGGTAATTGGCCAGCACTTTACAATCACCATGAAGCAGGTCAACCCAGACCACTTTTGAATCAGATCAGATTGTCCAAGGGAACTCAAGAACTTAAATACCTGCAAGTTAAGCTCTACGTGCAGTTCTACAACTTTCTATTGCTGAGTCATTGTGTTTTCATTATTATTTGTGTCTAAGTACTTTTTAATTTCTTCTTTAATTTCTGCTATGATCTGTTGGCTATTTGCCAGCACACTGTTTAGCTTTCATGTGATTGTGGTTTTTATAGGTATCTTTTTTCCTGTAATTGTGATAGCATTGTGTTTGGAAAAGATGCTTGACACAGTTTCAGTTCTCTTATTATGAGGCTTGATTTGTGACCCAAGATCTGATCTATCCTGGAATATGTTCAACATGCCCTTGAGAGGAAAGGGCATTCTGGCGTCTTCAGGTGGAACATCCTATAAATATCAGTTAAGTCTAGCTGTTGATTTACTATGTCATTTAAGGCTTCTGTTTCCTTCTTTTCTGTCTGGATGTTTTGTCCATTGGTGTAATGGAAAGTTAAAGTCCCCAACCATTATTTTCTTAATGTCAATTTCCCATTGTATACCTGTGAGCATTTGTGTTATGTATTGAGGTGCATATATATTTATAGAACCATACATATTTATATATAGGAGTATATATATTTATAATTTTTATATCCTTTTCTTGGATTGATCCTTTGATAAATATGTAGTGTCCTTGTCTCTTGCAATGATCTTTATTTTTAAGTGTATTTTATCTGATAAGAGTATTTCTACTCTTGCTTTCTTTTGATATCCTTTTGCATGTAATATCTATGTCCATCCTTTCACTTTCAGTCTGTGTGTGTCCTAGATCTGAAGTGTGCTTCTGGTAGAAAGCATATATAGGGACCTTGATTTCATATCTATTTGGCCAGTCTGTGTCTTTTGGAGCATTGATTTTATTTATATTTGAAGTAATTATCAGTAATTAGGTTTTTATTATTATTTTCTTAATTGTTTTGGATTCATTTTTGTGGGTCTTTTTCTTCTCTTGTGTTTCCTGCCTAGAGAATTTCCTTTAGCGTTTGTTTGTAAAGCAGAATTCTCTTAGCTTTTGCTTGTCTGTAAAACTTTTGGTTTCCTCCATCAAATCTGAATGATATCCTTGATGGGTAGAACAATTTGAAAAGTTCAACCCTTTCATCACTTTATAAGTATATCCTGCGATTCCCTTTTGGCCTGCAGAGTTTCTGCTGAAAAATCAGCTGTTATCCTTAGGATGATCCACTTCTATATTTTTGATGATTTTCCATTGCTCCTTTTAATAATTTTTTCTTTGTGTATAATATTTATAAGTTTTATAAAGATGTGTCATCTTGTGTTCCTCCTTGTGTTTATCTGTATGGGACTCTCCATGCTTCTTGCACTTCAGTGACTATTTCCTTTCCCATGTTAAGGAAGTTTTCAACTGTAATCTCTTCAAATATTTACTCAGACTCTTTATTTTTCTCTTCTTACTCTGTGAACCTTATAATTCAAATGTTGGTCCATTTAATGTTGTCCCAGAATCTCTGAAACCATCCTCAATTCTTTTCTTATTCTGTTCTTCAGTCTTATTTCCATTAGTCTACCTTCCCAGTCGCTTACTCAATTATTCTTCCTCATTATTCTGTTATTGATTCCTTCTGATGTATTTTTCATTTCAATTATTTTGTTTGTTGTCTGTTCCAAGTCCTTGTTAGACAATTCCTGTGAATTTCTCAATCCTTGCCTCCATTGTATTCCCATTCTATTTAGTATCATCTTCACTACCATTATTCTGAATTCTCTTTCAGGTAGACTGCCTATTTCTTCTTCACTCTTTTCATATTGTAAGTTTGCTCATTCACCTGTAACATATCTTGTTGTCCTCATCTTATTTTTGTTGATGGATGGGGCTGTGTCCCTGTTTTGCTGGTTATTTGGTCTGTGAAATCCAGCACCAGAGTTTACAAGAAGTTGGGTGGAGCTAAGTCTTGGTGCTGAAATGGGGAGCTCTGGGATACCACATCCCAATTAATATTTCCTGGTGTCTGAAGTTCTCTTTTATTCCAATGGTTTGCAGTCAGTGATTCCACTACAGGGGCTCAGACTCAGCCCCTGGACTGAAACCAAAACCCCACAAACTGTATAGCCAAGATAAAGAGTGACATACTAAAAGGAACAGAATAACAAAGAATAAACATTAAATCAGAAAAAATTTTAAATGTATTAGAGAAAATGAAACAACAGCAAGAAAACCAAAATCATAAAGCGAAAATGCAAAGAAAAAAAAAAAGAATGCCAATAAAGACCCTGGCAAGGGATGGGAGGGGTGGGAATCCCATTCAGGACCTGTGAAGCTGGAAATGGCTTTTGAGGGGAGGTGGGCCTTAGGTTCCTGGATGGAGATTCAACCCAGGAGCAAGCAGTCTCTCAGGGCCCAAGTGGGCATGGAGATCCCTGACACATTTCCCTCCTGTCTCCTGATCCCCAAATCTCTCACCAACCCAGCTAATCCCTGTTCCATGGGTGTGCTCTCCAAGTATGGGAACCCCTCTTCTCCACTCCACCCTGTATATTCTACCTCCTCACCCCAGGGTTCCTTCCATTCCTTCAGGTGCCAAAGGTCCTCCACCAATGCCTGGTAGGTGCCATACTTGTGAGAAAATACAATATCCACATCCTCTTTTCCAACTCCCTCCTGGGAAGTTTTACTGATAATTTGCTTTTGCCACTGTTTTGTGAGTAAGCAACTGTGTTTACATTCTCCGTAAGCTGAATTTATGTTTTTCTATTGCCCTCTTGTTACCCTCACTGGTTTTCTTTCTTCCAGTATCAGATATGAGAGTTGGGTGCACAATACGTGGCTTAAATAGGATACTCCCTTTAGAGGGTTCTCCTCCTTTCCAAGAGCACAGTTCCCCACCTAACTGTTTCTCTTTCTTTCACCCCAATTTTATGTAGACCTTTCTTCCAGTCTTGGTTGCAATAAGCTTTCTAACAGTCTGCAAGTAGTTATCATTGAAAATTGCTGCAAAGGTAGATGCATTTTTGATGTTTCATAAGAAGTGGTGAGTTCCATATCCCCCTGCTCTGCCATCTTGATCATGATCGTAGGGGGTTCTTTTTGACTTAAAGTTTGTATTTGTTTGCACTCAGATCTTGTTCTTTTTATCTTTTCTCCCTGACTTATCCTCATTCCAAAAATAATAAAGTGGCAGCATTTTGTCTGCTTTTTTGTTTATATGTCTTATACTTATTTCTCATAAACAGTTGCCTTTTATCATTGCAGTCATAGGACTGTCCTCTGGGGATTTCATCCAGTAAGGAATTAAGTACTGAGTTCCAGCGAATAGCAAGGACAGAT
>NW_011481088.1:1336-2353 GCF_000754665.1 Bison bison bison | reverse complement strand
ACCTCTGGGTCTCTAAGCTCTGGGAATAAAATTGACAACAGTGCAGACACACCTGCTTAAGACTTTACTTGAATTCTTCATGGGAAAACATTTGTCTCACAGGGCTACTGTGGGGAAGAAATGAGGTGACTGAGCTGTGCTTGGTTGGCTTTTGTTCCCACATAAGCATACAGAACCCCAACCCACTGCAGAACATCAGTTTGAGGGGAGGGTCCTGGTGTGACTCAACCGGTGCTCAGGAACAAGTCCAATAAGCAGGGAGATAGGGGCTTCCATACCAAGACTCTGCTGTTGTGCCCCACCTCTGGCTACCTTGGGTCCTGCCATTCCTGTGGGGCACTGCTAACTTTTCTGCTGGGCCCTTTGCTCTTTGCTGGCCCTGCTGCTGGTGGTGTACTGGAGTTCTCCAGCCCCAAAACCCTACTCAGTTTCCTGGAGTCCCCAGTGGGGACCACAGTAGAGGTCCTGAAGACTACTCTGTCTTCTAGAGCTGCTTCTCTCTGTGATGCTTAATATAAGGGGGACTGCATGGGCCACAATGTTAAAACCCCATCCACTTTCAATCACAGGACACCTCATCCATAGGAGTCATACATGTGTCCATTTTGGGGGTTGGACCGTGGTTCAAATTTGAGCAAAAGATGTCATGCTATATCCAGAGTTTCTGCTCTTGAGAACTGAGGTTTTGTCTTCTCTATTTTAAGGGATGCTCACTTTGAAGGATCCTGGCAGGCCTGCCCTACCGGTTCAGAAGACTCTCAGGACACATGTGTAAACTGCAAAAAAGTGATGCAGAAAATAGATCCAGGGAATAATCCCCTTCTCACAATCCTTTCAAATCCTGAAACATGTAAGAATTCTTTGGAAGTCTAGTATATACGTAACACATATATAGAAATATATTCATTTGTGCTTTTTAGTGTATAAACGTATTGTTTTACATATATTTAGTGTATATATCGGAGAAGGCAATGGCACCCCACTCCAGTACTCTTGCCTGGAAAATCCCATGGATGG
>NW_011481088.1:746-1164 GCF_000754665.1 Bison bison bison | reverse complement strand
CCCAGGGACGGGGGAGCCTGGTGGGCTGCCATCTATGGGGTCACACAGAGTCGGATACGACTGAAGCGATGCAGCAGCAGCAGCAGCAGCAGCAGAACACTTTCTAATACCATACACGAAAACAAACTCAAAATGGATTAAAGCTATAAATGTAAGACCAGAAACTAGAAAACTCCTAGAGGAAAACATAGGCAAAACACTGACATAAATCACAGCAGGATTCTCTATAACCCACCTCCCAGAGTAATGGAAATAAAAGAAAAATAAACAAATGGGACCTAATTAAACTTAAAAGCTTTTGCACAATGTAGGAAACTATATGCAAGGCGAAAAGAGCATTCAAAATGGGAGAAAGTAGCAAACGAAGCAACTAACAAAGAATTCATCTCCAAAATATACAAGCAGTACATGCAGCTCA
>NW_011481088.1:0-646 GCF_000754665.1 Bison bison bison | reverse complement strand
CAAAAAGTCTACAAACAATAAATGCTGGAGAGGGTGAGGAGAAAAGGGAACCCTCTTACACTGTTGGTGGGCATGAAACCTAGTACAGCCACTATGGAGAACAGTATGGAGATTCCTTAAAAAACTGGAAATAGAACTGCCATATGAACCCCCAATTCCACTGCTGGGCATACACACCAGAGAAACCAGAATTGAAAGAGACACATGTACCCCAATGTTCATCGCGACACTGTTTACAATAGCTAGGACTTGGAAGCAACCTAGATGTCCATGGGCAGGTGAACGGATAAGAATGCTGTGGTACATATACACAATGGAATCAATGACCCTATGTGTGAGATAACAAAAGAGACAAAGATATAAATAACAGACTTTTGGACTCTACGGGAGAAGGCAAGGGTGGGATGATTAAGAGAATAGCATTGAAACAGGTATACTACCATATGTGAAATAGATGACCAGTCCAAGTTCAATACACTCAAAGGCAGTGCACTGGGATAATTCTGAGGGATGGGATGGGATGGGGAGGGAGGTAGGAGGGGTTTCAGGATGGGGAACACATGTACACCCATGGCTGATTCATGTCAATGTATGGAAAAAAGCACTACAATGTAAAGTAATTAGCCTCCAATTAAAATGTAAATAA
>NW_011481087.1:10074-13232 GCF_000754665.1 Bison bison bison | reverse complement strand
CCCCATGGATGGAGGAGCCTGGTGGGCTTCAGTCCATGGGGTCGCTAAGAGTCAGATACGACTGAGGGACTTCACTTTCACTTTTCACTTTCATGCATTGGAGAAGGAAATGGCAACCCACTCCAGTGTTCTTGCCTGGAGAATCCCAGGAATGAGGGAGCCTGGTGGTCTGCCTTCTATGGGGTCGCATAGAGTTGGACACGAATGAAGCGACTTAGCAGCAGCACACCATGATGAAGTTGGGTTTATTCCACAGATGCAAACATTCTTCAGTATACACAAATCCATCAGTGTGATATACTATATTAACAATTGCAAGATAAATACATATGGTAATCAAAATAAATAGAGAAAAAGTTTCTGAAAAATGTCAACACCCATTTATGATAAATACTCTTCAAAAAATGAGTAAAGAGGGAAACTACCTCAACATAATAAAGACCATATATGAGAAACCCAGAGCAAACATTATTCACGATGGTGAAAAACTGAAAGCATACCCTCTAAGATCAGGAAAAGACAAGGGTGCCCAGTGTCACCACTATTAGTCAGCATTGTTTGGAAGCCTTAGCTACAGCAGAGGAGAAAAAGAAATAAAAGGAATCCAGATTGGAAAAGAAGAAGCAAAACTCTCATTGTTTGCACACAGACAATACTACACATAGAAAACCCAAAAGATACTATCAGAAAATTACAAGAGGTAATCAGTGAAATTAGCAAAATGACAGGATACAAAATGAATACACAAAAATCACCTGAATCCCTATGTACTAACAATGAAACATCATAAAGATAAATTAAGGTATCATGCCATTTACCATAGCAACAAAAAGAATAAAATGCCTAGGAATAAACCTACCTAGGGAGAAATAAGAGCTGTATACAGAAACGTACAAGACCCTGAGGAAAGATATCAAAGACAACATAAACAGATGGAGAGATATTCCATATTCTGGGGTTGGAAGAATCAACACTGTGAAAATGACTAAACTACTCAATATAATCTACAGTTTTAATGCTATTTGTATTTAATTACCAAAGGTGTTTTTCCAGAACTAGAACAATAAGTCCCACAATTCATAGGGAAACACAAAAAACCTGAATAGCCAAAGCAATCTTGAGAAAGAAAAATAAAGCTAGAGGAATAAACCTTCCTGATTTTGAACTGACTACAAAGCTAGAGTCATCCAGCCAGTATGGTACTGGCAGAAAAACAGAAATATAGACCAATGGAACAAGATAGAAAGCCCAGAAATAAGCCCACACATCTATGGATAGCTTATGTTTGAAAAGGAGGCAAGAGTATACAATAGGCAAAGAGAGTTTCTTCTATAAATGCTGCTGGGAAATCTTGACAGCTACGTGGAAAAGAATGAAATTAGACTACTTCCTAACACCATCCACAAAGATAAACTAAAAACGGATGGAAAACACAGGCAGAACACCCTACGTCATAAATCACAACAACATCCTCTATGACCCACCTCCTAGAGTAGTGGAATAAAAATGAAGGTAATCAAGTGGGACATAATTAAACTTAAAAGCTTCTCCACAGCAAAGGAAATTATTAATAGAGTGAAGAGACAATGCTCAGAATGGAAAAAATAATAGCAAATGAAACAACAGACAAAGGATTAATTTCCAAAAGATGCAAGCAGCTCATGCAAAACAATACGAGAAAAACAAACAACTCAATCAAAAAGTGGGAAAAAGACTTAAACAGACATTTGTCCAAAGACCTACGATAGCTAATAGACCCATGAATATATTCACAGCATCACTCATTATTGCTGCTGCTGCTGCCAAGTCGCTTCAGTCGTGTCCAACTCTGTGCGACCCCATGGACTGCAGCCTAACAGGCTTCTCTGTCCATGGGATTCTCCAGGCAAGAACACTGGAGTGGGTTGCCATTTCCTTCTCCTCACTCATTATTAGAGAAATTCAATTCAAAACTACAATGAGATATCACTTCACACCAGTCAGAATGGACATCATCAAAAAGTCTGCAAATAAATGCTGGAGAGGGTGTGGAGAAAAAAGAACCCTCTTGTATTGTTGGTGAGAATGTACATTGATACAGCCGCTATACAGAACAGTATAGAGAGTCATTACAAAGTGAGGAATAAAACCACTATATGACTCACCAATCCCACTCCTAGGTATATACCCTGCGGAAACCAAGATTGAAAAAGACATATACCCCAAATTTATTGCAGTTCTATTTACAACAGCTAGGACACGGAAGCAACATAGCTGTCCATTGACAGATGAATAGATAAAGAAGCTGTGCTACATATATACAATGGAATATTATTCAGCCATAAAAAGGAATGCACTTGATGCAGTCCTAAAGAGGTGGATGAACATAGAGCCTAGTATACAGAGTCAAGTAAGTCAGAAAGAGAAAAGCAAATATACAATAACACATATACATGGAATCTAGAAATATTGTACTGATAAACCTATTTGCACAGCAGCAATAGAGACACAGACACTGAGAACAGACTTATGGAAACGGCTGACAGGGAGGAAGTAGAGGGTGGGATGTATGGAGAGGGTTAACATGAAAACTAACACTAATACATGTAAAATAGACAGTCAAAGGGGATTTGCTGTATGACTCAGGGAACTCAAAACAGAGCTCAGTAACATCCTAAAATGGTGGGATGGATAGGGAAATGGGACGGATGTTCATGTAGGAGGGGACAAGAGTAAATCTATGGCTGATTCTTGTTGATGTTTGGTAGAACCCAACATAACACTGTAAAGTAAGTATCAGTTCAGTTCAGTTCAGTCGCTCAGTCGTATCTGACTCTGTGACCCCATGAATTGCAGCACACCAGGCCCCCCTGTTCATCACCAACTCCAGGGCTCACTCAAACTCAGGTCCATTGAGTCGGTGATGTCATCCAGCCATCTCATATGCTGTCGTCTCCTTCTCCACCTGCCCCCAATCCCTCGCAGCATCAGAGTCTTTTCCAGTGAGTGAACTCTTTGCATGAGGTGGCCAAAGTACTGGAGTTTCAGCTTTAGCATCATTCTTTCCAAAGAACACCCAGGACGAATCTCCTTTAGAATGGACTGGTTGGATCTCCTTGCAGTCCAAGGGACTCTCAAGACTCTTCTCCAATACCACAGTTCAAAAGCATCAATTCTTC
>NW_011481087.1:8347-8519 GCF_000754665.1 Bison bison bison | reverse complement strand
TGGCATATTGAGTGCAGCACTTTCACAGCATCATCTTTCCGGATTTGAAATAGCTCAACTGGATTTCCATCGTCTCCACTAGCTTTGTTCGTAGTGATGCTTTCTAAGGCCTACTTGACTTCACATTCCAGGATATCTGGCTCTAGGTCAGTGATCACACCATCCTGATTAT
>NW_011481087.1:5891-7240 GCF_000754665.1 Bison bison bison | reverse complement strand
CAAAAGAGGGAGGGGCGGAGTTCCGCCCTGGGAAGGGAGTCTTAAAAAGAGAGAAGTTTCCAAACACCAGGAAACCTTCTCACTGCCGAATCTGTGCCGAGCTTTGGAAGCACAGAGGGCCACATAACAAGGAGAAAAAATAAATAAACAAAACTCGCAGATTGCGAGCCCTAAGGTAACTCCCCCAGCACAGAAGCAGCGCAGACACCTGCACACGCCATTAGCAAGCCGGGGCTGGGCAGGGAGGTGCGGCGCAGGCTACATTGCTTAGAGTAAGAATCTGGCCTGAATACCCTGAGCGCTATCTGAGCGAAATAATTTGGGCTAGCAAACCAGACTGTGGGATATCTACCACACGAAAAGCCAGCCCTAACCTAAGACACCGCCAGGCCCGCGCACGGAACAAAGGACTGAACAGAGATAGCCGGCTGCAGACCTTCCCCCTCCGGTGACAGGCAGCCAGAGCCGGAAGGGGGCAATTGCAGCCCCAGAGAGACATTATCTATAAAACTGTAAGTAGGCTTCTTTGCTAACTAAAACTTCTTGGGGGTCTGGACGGTTAACATCTGCCTGAGAAGGTGCGCCGGTTTTACACCCAGATAACCGAGTGGCGGGGAGGCGATAAGTAGCAGCATTGGCGCTCACCAAACACCTCATCACCTGAGCTGCTTGGACCTGGGAAGAGCACAAAACGCAGGCCCAACTGAGTCTGCGACTCTGAGGACTACCCGAGTGCCTGAACCTGAGCGGCTTGACCTGGGAGGTATATGCAGCCCAGGGCCGGCCTCGGATTGATCCCTGCGGAACAACCTAGAGCCCAAGCAGTGTGGGCAGGGAGACTACACGCGCCGTGAGCGGGGGCAGACCCAGTGTGGCTGAGGCACTGCGAGCACACGCCAGTGTTATTTGTTTGCAGCATCCCTCCTTCCCTCTCCACAGCACAACTGAACAAGTGAGCCTAAAAAAAAAGAGTTTCCTCCACTGTCCCCTTTGTGTCAGGGCGGAAACCAGAAACTGAAGAGACCAGCAAATAGAAGAAGCTATAACAGAGGGAAATGCCCTGGAAGCTACAGGCAATAGATGAAAACCCTGTGGATACTACGGACTAAATAGGAAGGGGCCTATAGATCTTGAGAAATATAAGTCGGACCAAGGAACTAGCCAAAAATGAACTGAACCCACAATACTCACAACAAAACCAGAAAAAGTCCGAGATATTTTTCACTATTTTTACGATCATTCTTTCTTTCTTTTTAATTAAAAAAAAAATTTAAGTCCTCTATTGTTCCTTTAATTTTCACTTTTATAACCTATTACTTTTGCAAAAAAAAAAGACCCTATTTTTTTTT
>NW_011481087.1:4375-5791 GCF_000754665.1 Bison bison bison | reverse complement strand
TTTTAATTTATGCTTTTTGGTATTTGATATCAATTTTGTACCTGTATTTTCTTTATGATTTTTGCGACATTGTTTTTTTGTTTGTTTGTTTGTTTTCTCTCTTTATGCTTCTTCTTCCTTTTTTTTTAACATTGTATTTTTGAAATTCCAAACTCTACTCTAGATTTTTAACTTTGCTTTTTGGTATTAGTTATCAATTCTGTACCTATATTTTCTTTATAATTTTCGTGAGCTTGTTTGCTTTTCTTTGTTCGTTTTTTCTCTCTTTCTTTTCCTTCTTCTTTTCTTTAACATCATATTTTTGAAATTCCAAACTCTACTCTAGATTTTTAATTTTTGTTTTTATGTATTTGTTACCAATTTTGTACCTTTAAGAACCCAGTCTTCAGGACCCATTCTTCACTAGGAAGCGAGATTACTGGCTTGACTGCTTTCTCTCCCTTTGGACTCTCCTTTTTCTCCACAAGGTCGCCTGTGTCTCCTCCCTAACCCCTCTCTACTCTACCCAACTCTGTGAATTTCTGTGTGTTCCAGACAGTGGAGAACACTTAGGGAACTGATTACTGGCTGGATCTGTCTCCCTCCTTTTCATTCCCCCCTTTTATCCTTCTGGCCACCTCTGTCTCCTTCCTCCTTCTTCTCTCCTCTATATAACTCCGTGAACATCTCTGAGTGGTCCAGTTGTGGAGTGCACATAAGGAAGTGACTATTGGCTACCCCACTCTCTCCACTATTGATTCCACGTCATCTCATTTGGGTCACATCTAACTCCCTCCTTCCTCTTCTCTTCTCCATGTAACGCTGTGAACCTCTCTGAGTGACCCTCACAGTAGAGAAACTTCATCTTTAACGTAGAAGTTTTATCAATGGTGCTGTATAGAAGGAGAAGTTTTGAAACTTCTGTAAAAATAAGACCGATAACTGGAAGCAGGAGGCTTAAGTCCAAACCCTGACTCCAGGGAACTCCTGACTCCAAGGAACATTAATTGACAGGAGCTCATCAAACGCCTCCATACCGACACTGAAACCAAGCACCACACAAGGGCCAACGAGTTCCAGGGCAAGACATACCAAGCAAATTCTCCAGCAACAAAGAAACACAGCCCTGAGCTTCAAAATACAAGCTGCCCAAAGTCACCCCAAAACCATAGACATCTCATAACTCATTACTGGACATTTCATTGCACTCCAGAGAGAAGAAATACAGCTCCACCCACCAGAACACCGACACAAGCTTCCCTAACCAGGAAACCTTGACAAGCCACCTGTACAAACCCACACACAGCAAGGAAACGCCACAATAAAGAGAACTCCACAAACTGCCAGAATACAGAAAGGACATCCCAAGCTCAGCAATTTAAACAAGATGAAGAGACAGAGGAATACTCAGCAGATAAAGGAACAGGATAAATGCCC
>NW_011481087.1:1118-1856 GCF_000754665.1 Bison bison bison | reverse complement strand
CAAGTGGGCTTTATCCCAGGGATGCAAGGATTCTTCAATATCCGCAAATCAATCAATGTAATACACCACATTAACAAATTGAAAAATAAAAACCATATGATTATCTCAATAGATGCAGAGAAAGACTTTGACAAAATTCAACATCCATTTATGATAAGAACTCTCCAGAAAGCAGGAATAGAAGGAACATACCTCAACATAATAAAAGCTATATATGACAAACCCACAGCAAACATTATCCTCAGTGGTGAAAAATTGAAAGCATTTCCTCTAAAGTCAGGAACGAGACAAGGGTGCCCACTTTCACCATTACTATTCAACATAGTTTTGGAAGTTTTGGCCACAGCAATCAGAGCAGAAAAAGAAATAAAAGGAATCCAAATTGGAAAAGAAGAAGTAAAACTCTCCCTATTTGCAGATGACATGATCCTGTACATATAAAACCCTAAAGACTCCACCAGAAAATTACTAAAGCTAATCAATGACTATAGTAAAGTTGCAGGATATAAAATCAATACACAGAAATCCCTTGCATTCCTATACACTGATAATGAGAAAACAGAAAGAGAAATTAAGGAAACAACTCCATTCACCATTGCAATGGAAAGAATAAAATACTTAGGAATATATCTACCTAAAGAAACTAAAGACCTATATAGAGAAAACTATAAAACACTGGTGAAAGAAATCAAAGAGGACACTAATAGATGGAGAAATATACCATGTTCATGGATTGGA
>NW_011481087.1:0-485 GCF_000754665.1 Bison bison bison | reverse complement strand
TCTCAACGTAAGACCAGAAACTATAAAACTCCTAGAGGAGAACATAGGCAAAACACTCTCTGACATACATCACAACAGGATCCTCTATGACCCACCTACCAGAATACTGGAAATAAAAGCAAAAATAAACAAATGGGACCTAATTAACCTTAAAAGCTTCTGCACATCAAAGGAAACTATTAGCAAGGTGAAAAGGCAGCCTTCAGAATGGGAGAAAATAATAGCAAATGAAGCAAACAAATAATCAAAACAAATGACAAACAAATAATCTCAAAAATATACAAGCACGTCCTACAGCTCAACTCCATAAAAATAAATGACCCAGTCAAAAAATGGGCCAAAGAACTAAATAGACATTTCTCCAAAGAAGACATACAGATGGCTAACAAACACATGAAAAGATGCTCAACATCACTCATTATCAGAGAAATGCAAATCAAAACCACTATGAGGTACCATTTCACACCAGTCAGAATGGCTGTGAT
>NW_011481086.1:14774-15428 GCF_000754665.1 Bison bison bison | reverse complement strand
TTTCTGAGTTCAAGAGAGTTTTCATAAGCCAAGTTAACTCTAGTTATTTTACTGAGCTATACTGCCTTTAGTTCACGAGTTCTTCATTTTCCTTTTTGTTCTCCTTTAATTACATGCTAAATAAAAGTTTGTAGAACTTAGAAAGTTATAATGGATGGAACAATTGAAGTTTTGATATTATCTGTGATATTTTCTGAAATAGTCTAAGACTTTGGTAGTTGTTTTTCATATTGGTGTTAAAATATTATCACAATTTTAATACATAGCATTCACCAACTGATTTCTGAATATAAAGAAGAGAGACCTAAAACTCCTCCTGCAGACAGCAACCCAGGTAAGTCATCTGACAATGAATTACTATTGGTGATTCTACCATAGATAAAATAGGAATGAGCAACTTTTAGTGATGAAAGAACAATGAAAAAGCATATGTAATTTGAATGTGTAAATTTTATTTTTTAAATTAATTTCTTAATAGTCTAGTATTCTGAATTGTTTAAGAAGTTAATTGTAGGGTAACTTAAAATCAGAGACTGTATTACCTTAAAACAAATCCATGTATTTAATCATGGCCCCTAAAATCCTGTATTAGATCTTCTTGTAGACAGAAAAAACTTTTTAAGTTAGTATGATGTGTATTTTCTGTATAATCAT
>NW_011481086.1:10229-12503 GCF_000754665.1 Bison bison bison | reverse complement strand
AGGAGTAAGCATCTTATAATTTCATGGCTGCAGTCACCATCTGTAGTGATTTTGGAGGCCAGAAAAATAAAGTCTGACACTGTTTCCACTGTTTCCCCATCTATTTCCCATGAAGTGGTGGGACCAGATGCCATGATCTTTGTTTTCTGAATGTTGAGCTTTAAGCCAACTTTTTCACTCTCCACTTTCACTTTCATCAAGAGGCTTTTGAGTTCCTCTTCACTTTCTGCCATAAGGGTGGTGTCATCTGCATATCTGAGGTTATGATATTCCTCCCGGCAATCTTGATTCCAGCTTGTGTGTCTTCCAGTCTAGCGTTTCTCATGATGTACTCTGCATATAAATTAAATAAACAGGGTGACAATATACAGCCCTTTGACGAACTCCTTTTCCTATTTGGAACCAGTCTGTTGTTCCATGTCCAGTTCTAACTGTTGCTTCCTGACCTGCATACACATTTCTCAAGAGGCAGATCAGGTGGTCTGGTATTCCCATCTCTATTAGAATTTTCCACAGTTTATTGTGATCCACACAGTCAAAGTCTTTGGCATAGTCAATAAAGCAGAAATAGATGTTTTTCTGGAACTCTCTTGCTTTTTCTATGATCCAGCGGATGTTGACAATTTGATCTCTGGTTCCTCTGCCTTTTCTAAAACCAGCTTGAACATAAAAGTTTATATATATATAAAAGTATATATAAGTATATATATAAATATATATATAAGTTTATATATAAAAGTTAAAAATATATATATGTATTTAAAAGTTTTAAAAAACTTAAAAAAGTTAGTGTGTGTGTGTGTGTGTGTGTGTATATATATATTTAAAACTTTTTTAAAAAGCTGAGCTTGTGTGTACCCTGCTGCCTGCTCACCACTACAAGTCTAGTCCCCGTCCTCACCACTGACCCCCCTTACCCATTTACCCTCCCCCACCTCCCTTTCAAGAGATTATTCTTTCTAAATCTGGAATCACTACATCTTTCACACTTCTCTTGCATCTGGAAATAGGGCCAGGAAGACTTTGTTTCCTATGTTTTACCACACTCTGAAGTTCAGCACCTCTAGAGCAAGCTTCCCTGTGAGAGGGTGTTTGCATCCTGAACTGAAGAGCCAGAGAAGTTGTGTTATGTCCCAGCAAGACACTTGTGTTCTCTGTTCACTGCTCCAGGCAGTGGAAGTCCAGAAATCCTGTGCTGTTTAAGTGTCCTATTGTCAGCTTATCATACTGATTCTATTAATGGTGTAATACCGTTTTCTATCAGTCTCCTAGAGTTTGGTTAGGATTATAGACATTTTAAACAGCAGTTCTTTCTTCTTTTTTTTGTTTTGCATTAGATGACTATAAAGGAGAGGAGCGATTCTTAGGCATTAATGGCCTGCGAGTATAGTACAACCACTATCCCTCTAGTGTGGTCGCCAGGTGTGGGCCCAAAGGAATACTTTTAGACAGAGCATCAGTCTTGAGGTTTTAATAGTCTGTATTTTTCTTTGGTTGATTTAAAATGTGTCTTACTTTTTTCTTTAGTGGAGAATGAGAGTTCTGAAGAAGACTCTTTAAGCAGTAGGATTTTATGGATGTTTTAAAATTGTATGTTTAAGTAAGGGAACACGGAGAAGAAACTGATGTTTGTTGAGCATTCTACTCTGGGTTAGACACTGCAATACTTACTTAACATTGGTGACCTCATAGAGTCATCACAGCAGCTTTGTAAAGTAGCTGTGTCCTACTTTTACTTAATTAGCCAACTGTGGTTCAGGAGGTTGATGAATTGACCCATGATTCCATGGTTAAAATGAGTTGACCTGTGATTTGACAGCTGGCCTGCTTGGCTCCCATGTCCACTCTCATGTCCCTCAGCAGAGACTGAGAAGTACTGTGTAGCATATAAGTTAAACATATAAATTAGTTCTTTGATTTCTGTACATTTTAAGTTCCAGACATTGCCAAGAACTCCTGTACTGTTCCAGAGTAAAGGGGAGGGGTCGGGGGGCATCTCAGTAAGTGGTTTCGCTGCTGAAGGACCAAGACTGCCATTTTTGATGGATGACGTTTATTTAGTCTCTGAACTAGGGACAGAGAATGGAGAAGGAACACCATAGCTTTCCACTTTTTTTTTTCCAGTTTCAACCATAACATTTTATTTATTTTTTTATTTTTTAACTGTACAATATTGTATTGGTTTTGCCATATATCAATGTGAATCCGCCACAGGTATACACGTGTTCCCCATCCTGAACCCTCCTCCCTCCTCCCTCCCCGTACCATCCCTCT
>NW_011481086.1:4068-9011 GCF_000754665.1 Bison bison bison | reverse complement strand
TTGGTTTCTTAGAAGTGTTAGGAGGGTGCTTTTTTTTTTTTTTTTTTCTTTCTTTCTCTGTTTCTGTCTTTGGCTCTGCATTAAAACTAAAGTAATAGTTGTAATTATGGAAATTTAAAAATTAAAAATCTGTTTCTCAAAATCCATATTATAAAGGGATTCCACTGTGTTTTCTAAAGCATTCCATTAAGAAGATATTCCCAATTGTTCATATCATTGAAGAACACATGTTTGCCTAAAATAATAACCAGTTTGTAGAAGCACAGGCTTTTAATAACCATAAGATAAAACTTACAACTTCAGATGTTTTTTGTATTGTAGTAAAAAAAAAAAAAGTCTACTGAAAGTCCTTGTGTCATATTCTAAAATTTCAGATTTCAAACATTTTGTATTTTGCTATTTAAATATTCATCTTATAGCCCCTGTATCAGTATAAACTAGTGGAGTTCAGGAAACAATTGTGCATCTCCTAGAGCATGTAACATATATTTCAAATGTAAGAACCATTTTAATAGTTTTTGAATGTGAATAAATGAAGAGACAAATGGAATCCTACATAATGTTACAGCTAATATATATAATATAGCAGTTAAATCTGTTTGAATTCTAAAAATATGACTTAAATTTAGATTCTCTTTTTAATATTTAGGATGTAGAAGTTCAGTTGAGTTATGTTGAGGAAGGAGGCCCTGCACAACAAGAAAATAAATAAGAAATATGTGATAAAAATGTTATTGTATATTTTCCACTGTTGTCCAACTGGGAGCTGAGAATTTTAGATTAATATTTCTTGACCTTCTTTTTAGCTCCATCTTGTATTCCATTAATTTTTTTTTCAAACCGTATATTCTCCTTAGAATTCTGACTACCAGTCCCTGTTCCCAGTGAAATGTTAGGAATATTTCTTTATCAGTTCCTCTCTCTCTAGTAATACTTGACAGCATTCAGGTAGTGATAGATGACCATGTGTGGCTAATTGAATGACTTTTTTATAGTGGCAAAATTAAACTCTTTATTACAGTATTATTTATAAACAGTTTTAAAGTAATATGTATCACTATTATTAGGGATACACAATGAACAAAAGCCTTTAAATATATGTTTTATATACAATTTATGTTGATATTTTCATAAAACTTGAACAGTGTAGATATATAATTTATGTATTAATAAAAACATAGAAAGCACAGGCTTTCTTCATAGTGTATCCTTAACAATACTGATATATTACTGATTTATTTTATATAAATTCTAAATATATATGTTTTTCCACATACCTCATTATACTTACGCTTTTCTTTTTTTTCCCTTAAGTTTGTACTTCACTAGGCATATCTCACTTTTTCCTTTCTTTTTCTTCCCCTACCTTTTGTCATTTTTAATATTTCCTGTTAACCTAATTTTTCCTTGCAGAATACATTTCTTCAGTGTCTGTTCTTTGAGTCCATCTCTCTCTGCCTCTGTTGTTAACATGTTTGCTTATGGCTTTCTGTTTAGAGTGTTTGTGGCTTTCATTTATGATCACTGCCCTACAGGTTTACTCATTTTTTTCCCTCTTCCTTAGAATGAGCTGAATTAAAAAAAAATCATTTGTCTTTAGCTCTTTGACAAACAGAATAGAAATAACTTTTCCTGTTCGCAGTTCTAACCCATCTAAATAAGGTTCTGCTAAAAATTAAACTTTAATATTTCCCTTCCCAAGTGATAATTCGTGCATATAGAAATCATGCAAGTAAATTTAAAAATATAGTAACTAATTTAAATAGCTTAGTTTTTCAGATATAGTACTCTAAAGTATTGGGGATAAATTTTTATTCTAGAAGATTTTGGTAGAGAAAGTAATCTAGTGGGTGTCATAGTATTTGTATAGCAGTATATTAGGGGTAAGGAGAGGAACATCCGGGGCTTCCCATGTCATCTGTCATAATCCTTACCCCATGAGAAGGTTAATCAGTGGCAGAACTGGGATTTGAATCCACATCTGAATAACTCCAGAGCCTGTGCTTTTTGTGTTACATCATAGAGGAATGGGGGATGTTTTACTTATTTTATTAAATTTGACCCTTATTATTCTTAAAATTCTTATTTTCTTCTCCAGAATGTCCTGAAACCAAACTTAACAAAGCTAATGAATGCTTCTCAGCAATCCAAAATAAACAGTAAGTTATCTAAGACTGTCCTCCTGGTGACAATTATTCACTGATTTGAAATTCAGTTCAATTATTCACTGATTTGAAATTATAGATGTTCTCATGTACTCTCCCTTGTTTTCACTGTAGTACAAGCAAAATGTGGCATTGTGAGACCAGAGAGTACAACCTTCTCTGAGGACAATAATTCTGATAGGGAAATTGAAGATGTGGTTGAAACCATTCCCGAACCATCACCTGGAGTCCAGGGCTTCTCTCATCCTGCCTTCCCGTTGCCTGAGCCTCTTCCACAACCTCTCAAGTCTCCCGCAGGCCTTGTCTCACAAAGGCAAGTTGTTTGTAACTCTTTTTTCCCTGTACTTTTTCACATGCCATTCACATGTCATGTCCCCTTATATGACAGAAAGGATCCTGCCACAGAAATGGAAGCCTTCAAAGTCACGATACAAAATGGTGTGATAATAAGAGCAATATATGTGCATGACTCAGATTTATAAATGTTGGCATACTAAGTATGCCATTATGAAAGAAAAAAATTACAAAGCAATTAGGAAGAACAGCTAGATGAATATGAACATGGGGAGGGGGATGAAAGGGAAGAATTCATTTAAGAAGGACACGATGAATATGAAATGGAATGAGGGTCAGGATGAGACAGATTATTATACAAACAGAACAGAAGTAGTGGGGCTATGTCAGACGAGGAACTCTATATTATAAATATGAGAAGAATTATTTCAAATTCAACGTAAGAGGAGACAGTGAGGTTGTGAAAAAACAATGCTCATACTCCTTTGAATGACATATAGCTGATTTTTATGAAGAACTGAAAGAAAATTTGTTCCTTACCTTTTTTGGTGGTTGTTTTTGAGGTTGGTGGTGGTTCTTGTTTTTTTTTTTTTTTAATTGCAGTATAATCAATTTACAATATTGTATTAGTTTCACGTGTACAGCAAAGTGACTTGGTTATACTTATATATGTATATATGGCTTCCCTGGTGGCTCAGTTGGTAAAGAGTCTGCCTGCAATGCGGGAGACCTGGGTTCAATGCCTGGGTCGGGAAGATCCCCTGGAGAAGGAAATGGCAACCCACTCCAGTATTCTTGCCTGCAGAATTCCATGGACAGAGGAGCCTGGTGGATTACAGTCCATAGGGTCACAAAGAGTTGGACACAACTGAGGGACTAGCACACACACATGTATGTATGTATCTATATTGAATATAGTTCCCTCTGGAAGTTCATTTCAGTTTGAAGTGATTTGTCTTTTAAAAAAAATTCTCACTTTGCAAGTAATGAAGTGATGTCTTCTATTTAATATAGCAGAACTTTAGTTCATAGACAATTCAAGGTGACTTCTGTTTTAGGCCTTAGCAGATTTATTACGATTTAAGAATTTTTGGCCTTTCTGTTTCTTGTGGTTTCTAACTTACTGTTTGAAAAATACTTAATGTACTTAACTAATTTATTTTACTGTTTGGTATAATCTTGGTGGGTGTTTTAGATCTTTTTGAAAATAAAGAGGAAATAAATAAGCATTTTATCTAGTCTTTTTACCAAAGTTATAATTATATAAATGAGATTCTTACTCTCTCTTAATTAAATAAGAAAATTTTCAGCTGCAGTAGTCTTAAAGAAAAAATGTAGAACTTTTTTTTGCTGAAGAGATTCTGATTTGTCTTTTCCTAATATCTACATGTAATGGCACTTACAGTAAATGAATGAAATCACAATTTATGATTTTTTTTTATTATACAGACTACTTGTTATAAAGTCATAAGGAAAGAAAAACTACCAACAGAGTTTAAAAATTATCTCTGGAAAATAGTTTTTTTACTTTTTAAAATATCTCTAGCTATATGTATACTCCATGTTATTCTTAAGAAACTTTATATTAACTTCAGTATTTATAGGTGTTAAACTAGCCTGTCAATTCTTTGTTATACATATGAAACCAACATATATATTCTTTTGTATCCAAAACCCAGAAATTGTGGTTACTTGATTTTTTTAGTTTGTTTGTTCTTTCCTGATATAAAGTTTGAGCCCTGCTTGATAATCATAGATGTATTTGAAACCTTTATATCTCCAGCTTGGATAATCATAATTTTACTAGTATTTTTAATATCTAGATCATTCCTTAAATCTTTACCTACTATTCCAGAAGGCACAGATAGGAAATTAGAGTTGTTAGTGTGCTATTTACAGGGAAATAAGAAGAAAACCTTGTGAATTTTCAAATAAGGTTTTATATTTCTTTCTTACCTCATAGTAGTACTTTAAAATGACTCATAATTCCATACTCACATAAGCATTTCTCATCTACAACTTAAAACTTTTCTCTTAAGATCAATTTTAAAAAGGAGTCTTCTTGTAGTATCTTAAATTGGTGTTTTACTATTAAACCTTTTCATTACACTCAAAAATGCTTATTACTGTAATATCCCAGAAATGAATATTTGCACATATTTATAAAAGTATATTTTTATGTCCTTGAAACAGATGTTAAAATATATAACTGAAAATTTTAATGTCATAGTTTTCTTCCCCTGGTATTTTATTTTCAGAATTCTGCATCAGATCAGATCAGATCAGTCGCTCAGTCATGTCCGACTCTTTGTGACCCCATGAATCACAGCATGCCAGGCCTCCCTGTCCATCACCAACTCCCGGAGTTCACTGAGACTCACGTCCAACGAGTCAGTGATGCCATCCAGCCATCTCATCCTCTGTCATCCCCTTCTCCTCCTGCCCCCAATCCCTCCCACCATCAGAGTCTTTTCCAATGAGTCA
>NW_011481086.1:1578-2507 GCF_000754665.1 Bison bison bison | reverse complement strand
CGGGGGAGCCTGTTGGGCTGCCGTATATGTGGTTGCACAGAGTCGGACATGACTGAAGTGACTTAGCAGCAGCATATTTTACAAATACTTATCTTAACAGCTATGCTTTTCCTGAATAAGGCTATCTATTTTGAACCCAAAGGTATTTATCCAAATCCTTTCTTCTGAGTCCCTTGCGTGCCTCAGATTAATTCATTATTCCCCAAACTGAAGGCCTTGTTCCTGACGCTTCCCTCATCCCTGACTCTGTAAGCTACACTGTCATCTGTTTTCCCCATCCTAGTAGACAGCATCACTGAAATGCCACAGCAGGAAAGATCCCAGATGCCAAACTTCCTTGAAATTACTGCATCCAGTCACTCAGCAAATTCAGTATTTTCTACCTGCTTATCATTTTTCATGTCTTATCATAATCCACTTTCTCACCTATAATCTTGAAATATTCTTTTCAAGTTTTGCTTCCCTAATGTTTATCTTTATGTTGCTGCCATAGTAATCTTCATAAAATATGTTTGTCAATCTTTTCATTCTTCTTGGCTTTGCAGTTTGTTTTAGAATGTTTTTACTATTTTTATTTGGCTGTTTTTAAAGCCAAATTCAACTTTTTAATCACAGTTTCATGGAAACTTTGGGTGATATGCAGTGCTTAGTTTGCTTCCTGTCCACTCTGGAGCATTGCTTGTAGTGTTTTTGTTTTTTTTTTTTTTTTTTTGCAATGCTGTCCTGTAAAATAATGTCATGTTTGCTACTCCCTGGTGCAGTGTAGTCTTTCCCCTTTCATTTGAAAAAAAGCATGGCACCAAATAAAATAAAATATATTTATGATGATGAAGGAGAAAAGGAAAGATATAAGCATCTGAATGCAGAGTTCCAAAGAATAGCAAGAAGAGATAAGAAAGCCTTCTTCAGTGATCAATGCAAAAAAAATA
>NW_011481086.1:782-1414 GCF_000754665.1 Bison bison bison | reverse complement strand
GGCTGAGCACTGAATAATTGATGCTTTTGAACTGCGGTGTTGGAGGAGACTCTTGAGAGTCCCTTGGACTGCAAAGAGATCCAACCAGTCCATTCTGAAGGAGATCAGCCCTGGGATTTTTTGGAAGGAATGATGCTAAAGCTGAAACTCCAGTACTTTGGCCACCTCACGTGAAGAGTTGACTCATTGGAAAAGACTCTGATGGTGGGAGGGATTGGGGGCAGGAGGAGAAGGGGATGACAGAGGATGAGATGGCTGGATGGTATCACTGACTCGATGGATGTGTGTCTGGGTGAACTCCAGGAGTTTGTGATGGACAGGGAGGCCTGGCGTGCTGTGATTCATAGGGTCACAAAGAGTTGGACATGAATAAACAACTGAACTGAACTGAACTGAACCCTTTACTTGTGTAGTAGATCCTGTCACGTGAAGAAAGAAGATGACACTTGCTTTCTGCCATTTGACCCTGGTCCTTCCGTTTGTCTCTCTGTAGGGTTCCCAGTAACTGTGCTCTATTTTTCCACATGACTTATTCACACTGTTTCACACCGTGTCCTTTTCTTGGGCTGCCCTTTCCAGAATCCCCCTCACCCTGGCTCTATACTCTCTCTTCTGAGACACAGCCCTTTGTC
>NW_011481086.1:0-682 GCF_000754665.1 Bison bison bison | reverse complement strand
CCTGGGTTCGATCCCTGGGTTGGGAAGATCCCCTGGAGAAGGGAAAGGCTACCTACTCCAGTATTCTGGCCTGGAGAATTTCATGAACTGCTGTGAAAAGAAGAGAAGTGAAAGCAAAAGGAGAAAAGGAAAGATATAAGCATCTGAATGCAGAGTTCCAAAGAATAGCAAGGAGAGATAAGAAAGCCTTCCTCAGCGATCAATGCAAAGAAATAGAGGAAAACAACAGAAATGGGAAAAGACTAGAGATCTACTTAAGGAAAATTAGAGATACCAAGGGAACATTTCATGCAAAGATGGGCTCGATAAAGGACAGAAATGGTATGACCTAACAGAAGCAGAAGATATTAAGAAGAGATGGCAAGAATACACAGAAGAACTGTGCAAAAAAGATCTTCATGACCCAGATAATCACGGTGGTGTGATCACTGACCTAGAGCCAGACATCCTGGAGTGTGAAGTCAAGTGGGCCTTAGAAAGCATCACCAGGAACAAAGCTAGTGGAGGTGATGGAATTCCAGTTGAGCTATTTCAAATCCTGAAAGATGATGCTGTGAAAGTGCTGCACTCAATATGCCAGCAAATTTGGAAAACTCCGCAGTGGCCACAGGAGTGGAAAAGGTCAGTTTTCATTCCAATCCCAAAGAAAGGCAGTGCCAAAGAATGCTCAAACTACCGCACA
>NW_011481085.1:10100-11855 GCF_000754665.1 Bison bison bison | reverse complement strand
GGGTGGTGTCATCTGCATATCTGAGGTTATTGATATTTCTCCCTGCAATCTTGATTCCAGCTTGTGCATGATCCAACCTGGCATTTCAAATTATGTACACTGCACATAATTTAAATAATCAGGGTGACAATATACAGCCTTGACATACTCCTTTCCCAAATGTGAACCAGTCCGTTGTTCCATGTCTGGTTCTAAATGTTTCTTGACCTGCATACAGGTTTCTCAGGAGGTAGTTAAGGTGGTCTGGTATTCCCATCACTTTAAGAACATTCCACAGTTTGTTATGATCCACACAGTTAGAGGCTTTGGCATAGTCAGTGAAGTAGATTTTTAATTCCCTGGCTTTTTCTATGATCCAGCAGATTTTGGCAATTTGATCTCTGCTTCCTCTGTCTTTTCTAAATCCAGCTTGAACATCTAGAAGTCTCAGGCCATGTACTATTCAAGACTAGCTTGAAGGATTTTGAGCATTACCTTGCTAGCAGGTGAAATGAGTACAATTATGCAGTAGTTTGAACATTCTTTTTCATTGCTCTTCTTTGTGATTGGAATGAAAACTGACCTTTTCTAGTCCTGTGACCACTGCTGAGTTTTCCAAATTTGTTGGCATATTGAGGAAAGCACTTTAACAGCATCTTCTTTAGGATTTGAAATAGTTCAGCTAGAATTCCATCACCTCCACTAGCTTTGTTTGTAGTAGTGCTTCCTAAGGCCCACTTGACTTCACACTCCAGGATGTCTGGCTCTAGCTGAGTGATCACACCATGGCTGTTGTTTGGGTCATTAAGACCTTTTTCATATAGTTCTTCTGTGCATTCTTGCCTTCTCTTAACATCTTCTGTTACTGTTAGGTCCATACCATTTCTGTCCTTTGCTGTGCCCATCATTAAATGAAATGTTCCCTTGGTATCTCCAATTTTCTTCAAGAGAACTAGTATTTCCCATTCCATTGCTTTCCTGTTTCTTTGCATTGTTCACTTAAGACAGCTTCCTTATCTCTCCTTTCTATTTTTGGAACTCTGCATTCAGATGGGTATATCTTTTTTGCTTTTCTTCTTTTCTTAGTTATTTGTAAGGCATTCTCAGACTACCATTTTGCTTTTTTGCAGTTATTTTTCTTGGGGATGGTTTTGATCACTGCCTCCTGTAAATTACAAACCTCTGTCCACAGTTCTTCAGGCCCTCTATCAGAACTAATCCCTTGAATCTACTTGTCACTTTCACCATATAATCATAAGGAATTTGATTTAGGCCATATTTTAATGGCCTAGAGGTATTCCCTACTTTCTTCAATTTAAATTTGAATTTTGTAATAAGGAATTCATGATCTGAGCTACAGTCAGCACCCCGTCTTGTTTTTGCTGACTGTATAGAGCTTCCCCATCTTCAGCTGCAAAGAATATAATCAATCTGATTTCTTTATTGGAGATTAGTGAAATCACCAACAAAAAGCACAAAAAAAAATGCAAAAAAATGTTGCATTTGATGAAGTGAAAATAATGTTTGTTTATATTATGAGAGCTAAAATAAGAAGGAAGAACATCACACTGTTTACCCTCAATTGTGAACATGCTCCTTTGACCATTCAAATTTTTCACTGCCAGAGCATGTCCATGAATAACATTGAAAACACAGCAAGGACTAATTTAAGGCTAAAAACAGATTTTAGTAAGTGAATTTGCAAATACATAGTCTGTGAATGCTGCTGCTGCTGCTAAGTCACTTCAGTTGTGTCCGACTCTGTGCGACCCCAGA
>NW_011481085.1:5830-6968 GCF_000754665.1 Bison bison bison | reverse complement strand
CTTCACTCTGTATAATAGGCTCCAGTTTCATCCACCTCATTAGAACTGATTCAAATGTTTTCTTTTTAATGGCTGAGTAATACTCCATTGTGTATATGTACCATAGCTTTCTTATCCATTCATCTGCTGATGGACATCTAGGTTGCTTCCATGTCCTGGCTATTATAAATAGTGCTGTGATGAACATTGGGGTACACGTGTCTCTTTCCCTTCTGGTTGCCTCAGTGTGTATGCCCAGCAGTGGGATAGTTTAATATTTGAAAAATGGATGTATGTATTTTAACCATATTATGAGGTTAAAGAAAAAAACACAAATGATATCCTGAACATAAAGAGAAAAAACATTAGATAAAATCCAACACTTTATGTATTCAACAAACCAACTTTCAGATGAATGGTTCATGACCTAACATCTAGTAAACTAGGATGGGAAAACAAAACATCCATGAAAACTGAGGATCAACTAACAGATTTGCATATTCACAGATATAGACAGATATATAGATATCAAATTAAGCATTGTTCTGTATTCCTAGTACACATAAGAAAAATAAAAGGTATATACATTATAATGGAAATCAACAAAGAATCATTACTTGAAAATACCTATAGTCGTTAACCCAGCAACCCCACTCAGGTATATTCCCTAGAGAAACTGTCGTCAGCTGACATAGGAAATATGTACAAGAATGACCATAGAACTATTGTTTTTAATGACAGAAAACTATGGAAACAGCCTAAATGTACATCAGTAAATAGAATGGATAAATTGTGTGATATTTCTACAATAAAAATCTATACTGAGGTGAAAGTGAAAATGACATAATGAATCAGAATCATCTTTAATAAAAAAGAAAGCAACATGATACCATGCATATAAAATTGGAAAATATACAACATAAATTGTATCTTTTTTGAACTTATATTTAACTGGAGGATAATTGCTTTACAATGTTGTGTTGGTTTTTGCCATGTATCAACATGAATTAGTCATAGGTATACATATTTCCTGGAGAAGGCAATGGCACCCCACTCCAGTGTTCTTGCCTGGAGAATCCCAGGGATGGGGGAGCCTGGCGGGCTGCCATCTATGGGGTCACACAGAGTCAGACACGACTGAAGCAACTTAGCAGCAGCA
>NW_011481085.1:4384-5730 GCF_000754665.1 Bison bison bison | reverse complement strand
TTTTTAATTTTATTTTTTAACTTTACAATATTGTATTGGTTTTGCCATATATCAACATGAATCTGCCACTTCACCCCAAAACAATGAATTTCAACTTTTCCTCCAGCTAAGTTTTACACATGATAATGTATGTGTTTCAAAGCTACTCTCAATTCGTCCTACCTTCTCCTTCCCCTGCTATGTCCACAAATCCCTCCTCTATGTCTGTGTTTTTATGCCTTCCCTGCAAATAAGTTAATCAGTAACATTTTTCTATCTTTCATATATATGCATTAACACACTATATTTTTCTCTTTCTGACTTAC
The DNA here is from genome assembly GCF_000754665.1 of Bison bison bison. Classification (NCBI taxonomy): domain Eukaryota; kingdom Metazoa; phylum Chordata; class Mammalia; order Artiodactyla; family Bovidae; genus Bison; species Bison bison. The sequence continues at coordinate 5,425 of NW_011481085.1, read as the reverse complement.
TTCACTCTGTATAACAGGCTCTAGGTTCATCCATCTCAGTTCACCTGACTCACATTAGCTCCTTTTTATGGCTGAGTAATATTCTCCAGCAAAGAGTTACTCATGGTTTTTCCCCACGTTCTGAGTTTTAGTGTGGAGAGCTGGGAAGAAAAACAAGACACCCAAATACTAATAATAACAAAAATAACAACAACAGTTGTCATAAAAAATTAAAGGATGAATTAACTGGTTTTAGGTAAGCACACCACACATGGTATGAAGTGATATGGGGTGGGAGGATCATTGGTTCTGATTCATCTTCACCTAGAGAAAATAAAACCTCATTTTGAAACTGTTTCACACATCCCTAATATAGTTAAAAATCTTATATACCTCAACATTTCTCCCTTCATATGTAAAGATACCGCTTTTCATCAAGAACACATAGCTTCCTTTGAAGACTGGGCAGGTGGATTTTGGCCACCAGAAGTTGGTGAGGAATTGGAGGGGGTAGGGGGTCCATGTGGTGAGCACAAATCTACGGACAGAGGAGTCCTGAGTCCCAGGAGGTCTGAGGCACCGAGGTTGTGGGGTCCTGGGGTCTGACTGGAGAACAGGCTGCTGAGTATGATCAGTTTCTAGTCACTGTTAACAGCTAAAGTGAGGGGGTCTATTGACCACATACAATGCTCAGGAAAGAAAATCCACCTCTGTGTGCCCACCCCAACTCTATGCTAGGGTGAGATGTAGCAGGAACCAGCCCAGCAATGCACCCGAGGCTGCCACTAGCAATAATCACTGTTGATTTAAAGCTTTATTTAGGCTTCATCTGTACCCTCATAGTCAATAAGGTTTTGCTACATTTTATTAGTGAGGTTGACCGATGTATCATTTGTTTGTTCTGTCCCTTCCCCCAATATTAAACTATGAAATTTGTGATTTGTTTAAACTCTGGGTGAATCATAGCTTAGTTTGCATGCCCAGGGGCTCAGGCAATTCAGAAACTAGAGACAAGGTGTTTATCTTCAAGCACCAAATCCAGATTACAGGAGGGTAAACACA
>NW_011481085.1:1029-1922 GCF_000754665.1 Bison bison bison | reverse complement strand
GCTCAGTGGTGGTCCCTTGGGCTCCCGGGAGACAGTTCTCTTGCCCCAGGCTCCTCAGGGCCCTGTGCCTTACAGAGGTGGCTGAGGGTCCCAAGGAACTTGAAGCTCTTCCCACACACGTGGTAGGCATGCTTGTGGTCCTGTGCACCTGCTCCTACCTTCTCCTTGGCCAGCTTCAAGCTCATTACCTTGTTGGCAAGGTTGAGGTCCAGACTCTTGTTGCTGACCATGCCCTCCTCAGAGCCGTCAGCATCCTTATCCCACTACTCCCCAGTGTGGCCCTCCTCTTCCTCAGCCACCACTTGCTTCATCATGCCCTGCACTGCCACTGGGGCTCCTCCAGAACCAGGATGGGGACCAGGCTGGGCTTGGCAGCTCCTGCTCCCAGGTGATGAGGTCCAGCACTTAGCTGCTAGCCAATGAGGCCTCTGTGTCCGACTGGCTGTCAGTGTGGGTTAGTATGTGCCTCTGCAGTAGCTCCCAGCATCTTAATCATCCTTTGTATATGTATGGATTGTAGAGTTTGGAAACACAGAAACTCAAGATCTTCAAAATTGAAAGAAAACTTAGAGATCACTTGCCAACTTCCCTCATTTTACAAACGTGAAAACTGAAGCTCAGAGATGGGTAATCGAGTAACTGATGAATAGAAGAACAGGAGGAAGGAAGAATTCAAAGCCAGCTCAACTATTATTTCTCTCTTGCATTCTAAATTTCATAGTGACTTTTAGTTGAGCTGGCATTGAATTCCTCCTTCCTCCTTGTTCTTCTATTCAGCAGTTAATTATCCATCTCTAGGCTTCAGTTTTCACATCTGTAAAATGAAAGAATTTGACAAGTTCATCAAATGATGAACCATAAGCAATCTTTACATGCAATACTTCTTATAAGAT
>NW_011481085.1:0-407 GCF_000754665.1 Bison bison bison | reverse complement strand
GCTTCCTGGAAATGAATATGTTTTAACTAAGTCCAATAACAACAACCAAAAAACAAAAAATGTCAGAACATTTTCCTAACCTCAACCTCATTGCTTAAGGGATAACACAGTAGAGTGGTAGAAACTTAGAGAAGCAAAAAAGGAAAAAAAAGAACATTGGGGTACGGAAATATCCTTCAATTCTTTCCTTGTTTCATCAAGTATTACTCTTGAAACAATGTTCATATTGCACACATATTGCTATTAACTGTATACTTGTAAAACTTCTATATGAACACATTACAAAAAATAAATCTGGCTACTCCATCAAAATATTTAAAATGACACTGGATCTAATCTAACATGATTACTTCAGTGTATTTAACTACCTGAAGACAGAATTCACAATTACCATGCTAATTCGATAG
>NW_011481084.1:93384-94085 GCF_000754665.1 Bison bison bison | reverse complement strand
AAAGCAAAAAGAATACCCAGCTGTGGATGTGACTGGTGATAGAAGCAAGGTCTGATGCTGTAAACAGCAATAGTGCATAGGAACCTGGAATGTCAGGTCCACGAATCAAGCCAAATTGGAAGTGGTCAAACAAGAGATGGCAAGAGTGAATGTCGACATTCTAGGAATCAGCGAACTAAAATGGACTGGAATGGGTGAAATTTAACTCAGATGACCATTATATCTACTACTGCGTGCAGGAATCCCTCAGAAGAAATGGAGTAGCCATCATGGTCAACAAAAGAGTCCGAAATGCAGTACTTGTATGCAATCTCAAAAACGACAGAATGATCTCTGTTCGTTTCCAAGGCAAACCATTCAATATCACAGTAATCCAAGTCTATGCCCCAACAAGTAACACGGAAGGAGCTGAAGTTTAACGGTTCTATGAAGACCTACAAGCCTTTTAGTACTAACACCCAAAAAAGATGTCCTTTTCATTATAGGAGACTGAAATGCAAAAGTAGGAAGTCAAGAAACACCTGGAGTAACAGGCAAATTTGGCCATGGAGTACGGAATGAAGCAGGGCAAAAGCTAATAGTTTTGCCAGGAGAACACACTGGTTATAGCAAACACCGTCTTCCAACAACACAAGAGAAGACTCTACACATGGACATCACCAGATGGTCAACACCGAAATCAGATTGATTATATTCTTTGC
>NW_011481084.1:92520-93284 GCF_000754665.1 Bison bison bison | reverse complement strand
CATACTGATGAGTCTATTTACAGAGCAGAAATAGAGGTAAGATATAAAAAATGAACTCATGGACAGAGCAGAGGAGGAAAAGAAGGGGACAAACTGAGAGAGTAGTATTGACGTATATAAACTACCATGTGTAAAATGCTAGCTAGTGGGAAGCAGCTGAGCAACACAGGGAGCTCAGCTTGGTGCTCTGGGATGACTTAAAGAGGAATGAGGGGTGGAGGAGGATCAACAGGGACGGTGTATATGTACTCATACAAATGATTCATTCACTTTACAGCAGAGACTAATGCAGCATTGTAAAATAATTATAACCCAATTAGATATAAGCTAAAAGAAAAAGCAAATGAAAATATGAACATCCAGCACTCCCCTGGTAGTCCACTGGTGAAGATTCCATGCTCCCAATACAGGGATACCCTACGCCCAAGGTAAGAGAAACCCAAGTATGATGGTAGGTGTTGCAAGAGGGCATCAGAGGGCAGACACACTGAAACCATACTCACAGAAAATTAGTCAGTCTAATCACACTAGGACCACAGCCTTGTCTAACTCAATGAGACTAAGCCATGCCCAGGGTCAACCCAAGATGGGCGGGTCATGATGGAGAGGTCTGACAGAATGTGGTCCACTGGAGAAGGGAATGGCAAATCACTTTAGTATTCTTGCCTTGAGAACTTCACGAACAGTATGAAAAGGCAAAATGATAGGATACTGAAAGAGGAACTCCCCAGGTCAGTAGGTCCCCAATATGCTACTGGAGATCA
>NW_011481084.1:80255-90215 GCF_000754665.1 Bison bison bison | reverse complement strand
GGGGAAGGGGTAGAGTCATGCAGTAAGCCAGGCTTTCTTCCTGCAAACTTATCATATGCAAAAGTTTAGGTGATTTGCATCATCTTCTGGCCCGGAGGCCTGTTAACATTATAAGACCCTTTCTTCAGAAAACTTATTTTTCTCTAAATGTGAGTAGTCAGGCGCCACCCTCCAAAAGCATTAAAGTTGCATTCCTATAGGGCAAAGGTGTGGTGGGCTGTAACAAGAAAAATAATTAACTCAAGTGTCCAAGGTTACAAACATTAAAGGTACTACTTACACCAATTATATTAGTCAATACACTGCCAGGGACACAGCAGGTAAGGGATATGGAGACTTAGCAGCAAACATTGGCCCAACAAGTGAAAAACCCTTCACCAATACAATTTCTAATCAATCTTTTAACTGCTCAAAGGAATCTGTATTTAGACAGTTTAGAACATCTCATGCCTCTCACAGTTGGGAGGCTCTGAGCAATCACATGTGGCCAGAAAAACCTATTCAGGCAGGCTAGAGGACTTCCAAAGGAGTTTGCAGGTTGAAACACTATCACACCCAGAAACTGTATTAACTGGAGCTATAAGTTAACTCTTTTTTCAGAGAGAGGTAGTCGGGGACAGCCCCCCCCGTAAAGTCAGAGGTGTAGGTGAGAGCACAAAGCAGAAAGTAGGCAGACTCTGGTTTTGGGGGTAGATGCTCGAGAATTTCCAGGGGGACTCCTGAGGCTCGATCCCGCCTTTGCGTATGCCCAGCCTCCTTCCTCATGACCTTTGCCATGGACGGAGCTCGCTCCTAGCATCTCCCCTTTTTTATTTCTTATAACAGCCAGATGCAGCTCAGTCGCGAGTTTCTGAATGTTCTGCTGAAGCATCCTGACAATACAAGAAGAATGATTATGAGAAGATTAGACAGAATGTTTTTTCCAGAAATAAAGTTAGAGAAGGTGTGAAAAAAGTCATTAGCTGCTCCAGCGGTGGTAAAATCCAGTTGAGAGTGTTTCAAGGTCTGTATTTGATTATGAAGTTTCCCTAAGTCCAGGCCAATGTCAGAGCTGTTCCAAACACCTGAGATATGATTTTTGATTTTTTCCCATTCGTAATCTGTCTCGTTTACCTTTAAAGATGTCATGCATATCCACCAGTAATCAGCGTGGCATGACAGAGCCATTTTCACTTTTAAAGCCTGTAACTCAGTCCCAATATGCATTATTGCCTCTTCCAAGGCATCTACTCTCATCTCTAATTTCCTATCTATAGCTTCCTGTGTTGCTAGAGTTAGAGAAACATTTTTAGACATGGTATCAACATATTGGGCAGTATGCACTTGTTGAGTCAATGATATTGCTGCCACAGTAACAGAAGTATTTGCTGCTATCAAAGCTGATATTCCTAAAATAAGTAAGCCCACAAATCGCCGTTGTCACATTAAATCTTGTAGTTGTTGTAACACAGCGAGGCTGTAATTGTCATACCAGTGGCTAGTCACTGTCACAGGGTGGGCGTTGTAGCACCACAAAAGAGCAAACATTATATTGAGGGGTCAAACAAGATGAAAGCATACATTGTTCACAAGTCACTATATTAGGTCCACCTGAATAATTCATGCATACATTAAGTCTCTTGGAGTCATTAGTAAAAACAAAAACATAAGGGGAGGGTAGACAAGCCAAAATAGAATAAGTAGAATTGCTATCTGGGCGGTATAAGGAAACAGGAGCAGTAGCAGCAAGGGTTCTCCAAATTTCAGGTTGCCAATAGGTCTGTTTCTTAGTTGTATAAGACAGCATAGGAGGAACAAATTGATTACGATGCCTTCTAGTGGCATGTATTGGCCAAGGAAGAGGAATCCTATCCCAATCCTCGAATCTGCCCTCAAATGTATCATTGGCCAATGGGTCCTCACCTGGATTCGGGTTGCTCCAGTCCTGAATAGTATAATCTCCACCTCCTGGTATCCTATAATCAATCCTTGAATCATAAGTACAAGATGTCCAAGTCGGACACCCTGTACGACTGTCTATGGTGTTCCATACTTTGTCTGAAGGAACAACCTTATAACAATTCGGATATTTTGGTGGAGATTTGAAATGCAGGGTTACATAGGGGTCAAGAATCCCGGGCATACGAGCCAATAATACACAAGCTGACCGATGACGTAAAGACCAGGAATCTGTTATAATTATTTTTTTTAGAGGCCCCAACACATCCTTCTTTGGTGAGGGTAATAAAGCTTCTAGGGTCATTGGGGAAGTTAAAGCAAACAGGGAAATCACCTGTTAATCCCCTGAAGGTATAATTGAAGTTAATAGGATATTTATCTCTAGTGTAAGAAGTATAGGATCCTCCCAAGAGCAGAGGTTGGTCTGTGTTGACCCGTATAGGCTCATTATTCCAAGTAATAACTTGGAAAGTTGGAGGATCTGGGAGATATGCCCAATATTTGGTTGGAATAGGAGAGGCGCTTACCTGACAGGAAAGCAAAGCAAACATGACAATAAACATTTTCTCAGGAGAAGCTGGAGATCCCTGTAAGGAAGCTATTTCCCGTGCCTGGGGGCAGAGTGTTTTTATTTGTCCCCAAGTGGGTATGGAGGCATTGCGGGTCGCCTGAGTCAGGCGGCTTGACACCCTTTTGTGAAGCAAAGGATCGGGGGGAGCAATATCCTGTATGTGAAGTTGAGACATCTGTTTTGTGGGCGGATCCGTTCCCTGCTCATCCGGGATTCCTGATGTCAGTTGCTCCGATGTCAGTGATGTTTCCTGTGCTGGTGGGGGGATCAAGGGCAGAGAAGGCCCCTTCCTCTTTCGGGGTCGCGGCGGCCATGGAATCCGGTATCCAAGGGGCTGAGACATGGCGAATCAATCTATCTGGAACCCAAATTGGAGAATCTGCGTCCTGTGGAAAAATACAAGCATATCCTCGACCGCTGGTTAACAATGGGTCGGAACCTTTCCATTTTCAGGAAAGGAGGTCCTTCCATTTAACTAATGGTTTTGCATTCAGCTGCTCCGGGCACCAATGGCGAAGCATTGCAGTAATTCCAGCTGAATCAGTATTTAAAATATTTATTACAAAAAGAGCATGTTGCAAGAGGTGATGGGGAGAACTATATTTAAACTCCCCTTCTTTTAGTTTTTGAATTTGAGTTTTTAACATTTGATGTGCTCTTTCCACAATGGCTTGTCCTTGTGGATTATAAGGGATGCCTGTATTATGTTTAATTTGAAACTTTAGACAAAATTCCTGAAAAGACTTAGATGTGTAAACAGGAGCATTATCGATTTTCAAGGCTTTTGGCAGACCTATATATGAGAAACAAGTAAAGAGATGTTGTATTACATCTTTAACTGCTTCCCCTGTATGAGCAGTTGCAATAACAACATAAGAAAAGGTATCTACTGTTACATGAACAAAAGACAATTTTGCAAATGAAGAGATTTGAGTTACATCCATCTGCCAGAGTGCATTAGGTTTAAGACCGCAAGGGTTAACTCCCATAGGTAAACTATTTACAGTAGTGGGACAATGAGAACAGGAACGAACAATCTCCCGAGCAGATTCTTGAGGAATCTGAAATTGATATCTTAGCGCAGTAGCATTTTGATGGTGGAGTGAATGAGAAGCTCGGGCTTCTTCAAAAGCAGAAGCCACTGTGACCTTAGTTAGTGCATCTGCCAGGTCGTTTAAGGCATTTAAAGGTCCAGGCAACCCAGAATGAGCCCGAATGTGGCCAATAAAATATGCTCGGCTTCGTTTCCAAATTTGCTGCTGCAGTTTAGTTAACAAGTGAAATATTGCAGTTTTGTTCTCGGGCAGGACCGCAGTCTCAATGTGTGGAAACAGCCTGACCACATACTGAGAATCAGAGTAAAGGTTAAATTTCTCCTCTGCAAACATAACAAAAGCCTCTATAACAGCTGTGAGTTCAGCTCTCTGGGCCGAAGTCTCCTGCGTATGTAAAACTTTATGCTGATCTTTTGTAACTATAGAAGCTCTACCATTAGCAGACCCGTCAGTAAAAACCATTTGAGCATCTGAGATGGGAGAGTATTTACATCTAACAGGGAAAATAACCGGGTGTTTAGACATAAAATTTAGCAAAACATGTGAAGGTAAATGATGCAGAACTTGGCCAAAATAATTTCCTATAGCAATCTGCCAATCCTCATCAAACATTAGAAGAGCATCAAGTTGTTCTTTATTATATAGAATTACAATTTCTGCTGGTTCTTTACCAAACAATTCAATGCTACATTTTCTCCCTTTCAATATCAATGTAGCTATCAGTCCTGGATAAGAGGCCACTACTTTTTTAGCCTGGGCGGGGAGATGGACCCATTCTAGGAGGCCGTTTTGCCATAAAACTCTCGTAGGTGCTGTTGGAGTAGCTAGGCAGAGGAATTGCCAATTTGTTTGTAAATTAACTCTTTTTGCACAGCTATCAGATAAAGCTGCTTCCACTTTTTCTAAGGCCTCCTGAGCCTCAGCAGTTAATTGTCTCTTAAAAGTTGGATCAGGATTCCCACGTAAAATGTTAAAAAGAGGTTTTAATTCAGCAGTGGTTAATTTTAAATAAGGTCTGATCCAATTAATGTCGCCTAAAAGTTTTTGATACTCATTTAAAGTAACAAGGTGATCTTTTCTCAATTTTAATGGGGCATGAGTCACAGTTTCTGAATGATAACCCGTCCTAAGTAAGTTATGGGTGGATTGACTTGAATTTTCTCTGGGGCAATTTTTAAGCCTCTGTCTGTTAATGCCTGGGTTAAATCCTGGAGGACAGTTTGTAAATGAGCTCTATCAGGGTGAGCTATTAAAATATCATCCATATAGTGAATCACATAAAGTTGTTCATATTTAGCCCTAATATCTTCTATAGCTGCATTAACAAATTTTTGACATAAAGTAGGGCTATTTTTCATTCCCTGGGGCAACACTTTCTATTGAAACCTTAAGTGAGGCTGTTTAAAATTTTCTGCTGGTAAACTAAAGGCAAATCGCTTTTTATCCTCAGCATTTAAGGGGATGGTGAAAAAACAGTCTTGCAAATCAATTACAATAATATTATATCCTTCTGGGACGGCTACTGGGGAAGGAAGCCCAGGTTGTAAGGCCCCAATGTCTTCCATAGTGGCATTAATAGCTCTTAAATCTTGTAAAAGTCGCCACTTGCCAGATTTTTTTCTTAATAGCCAAAATAGGAGTATTCCAGGGGCTATTGGAGGGCTCAATATGTCCCAATTCTAGTTGTTCAGAAATTAACGCTTTGGCTGCCAGTAGTTTTTCTTTAGTCAGAGGCCATTGTTCTACCCACACCGGGTCCTGAGATTTCCATGTAATGGGGTCGGCAGCAAAAAAAAATGGCCTCCATCAAAAATTTGGATACCCTAATCCAGTATGGAACTTTCGAGGAGCCAGGCAAATTGGCTCAATTATTCCTGTCTACTGTTTACCTAACCCTTTTGAGGGGTCATAGCCCATACGTAGCATTTGAAAAGTTACTTTATCATCAGGGCTAAAAAGTAACATGCCCATTTTAGACAGCACAGCTCTCCTCCACAGGGAAAAGGGGAGTGAAGGAATTACATATGTTTGGAATGTTCCACGGGTATTCTCAATTTGCCAGTCTAAAATTTTAGCACTTTTAGCTACTGCAGGAGCTCTTCCTATGCCCACCAAATCATTTTCAGTCGTATGTGTGGGCCAGTAACTGGGCCAGTCTTTCCCAGAAATACAAGAAAAGTCTGCTCCTGTATCTAATAGTCCTTCAATAGACTTGCCACTAACAAGAATAGATTTCATAGGACACTTCCTAGTAATTTCTGTTACCCAAAAAGCCATGTCACTAGATCCAAATCCTTTGTCCTGCCTTTCATTTTGGTTGGCTGTTTGCCCAATTGCATTATGATAAGGCAAAAGTAAAAGTTGGGCTATTCTCTGTCCCTGATGTATTTGGAAACTTTTAGTCGGGGGTGAAATCATTATCTGAATTTCTCCTGTATAATCTGAGTCAATTACTCCAGGAATAATTGTAAGACTTTGTATAGCTAAGGAACTTCTGCCTCGTATAATTCCTACCAGGCCTGTTGGTAATGTACCTTTAACTCCTGTAGGGATTTTTATAGTGGGGCTATCTGGTGTTAATATTGTTGAGGTGGTGGAACTGAGGTCCAGTTCTCCGCTGCCTGGGGTTGCTCTGATGAGCTCTGCAATGGGACGAAGGGAATGAATGCGTTCAGTGAGGCTGCCGCAGTCGTTGTCGGGGCCTGGGGCTGGCCCCTCAGCCCATTTCCCGACTGCTGGTTGGGGCCTAAAAAGGCTCCATTTCTATGAAATCTTGACCTACAGTCCCTTGCCCAATGATATCCTCTCTGGCAGCGAGGGCAAAGAGACCTAGGATTAATGGGCAGGGGGGCAGGGTTTTGTGGAGCAGACACAGCCGGTTGGGCTGGATTCGGCAGATAAGAACAGGGTGTTCTTTGAGGGCAGTCATGAAAAGTGTGTCCCTTCTGGCCACAGGAAAAACAAGTTCCAGGGAATGCATTCCTGCCTTGGTTATTGGTATCACCTTGTAATGGCTTATTTTTGTTAGTAAAAAAAGATTGGACTGCCTGCTGATAAGAGTTCCCTTTTATCACTGCAGCTATAGCAACACCCTGTAGCATTGACGGTCCTACATCTGCACACTGTTTCATATAATCAATTAAAGATCCAGTTCTTCTAACAGGGTGCAATATAGCCTGGCAGGTAGAATTAGCATTTTCAAAGGCCAAGTGTTTTGTTAACAGTTTAGCTGCCTCAGAGTCAGAAATTATTCTCTGGACAGCTTCTGAGAGTCGTGAGACAAAATCTTCAGGACTTTTGTTTAATATCAGATAGAGTGGCACCTGATGCCTTACCATTGGGCAATGAGCACCAGGCAGTAAAGGCACAATCAGCCACCTGTTGTATAGCAGTCCTATCTAATTTCATGTGTTCGTCATACGAGGGGTAGTCAGCCTGTCCAAGTAATATAGGTTCAGTGATATGTTTAAAGTCTCCATTTTGGTTAGAAAAAGCATATATACGAGCGAGATCATCATATTCAGATTTCCAAAGTATAAAATGTCCTCCGGACAGGCAGGCCCTAGCAATTAATTTTCATTCTTGAGGTGTTAACCATTGGCCTGTTAAATTTTCTACTAGCTGCATCATATATGGGGCTTTAGGCCCATATAAAATACATGCACTTTTAAGTTCTTTTACCAAATGAAAAGAAACAGGCTCCCAGTCGATAGCCTTTTATTCTCTTTCATCATTGTCAAAAATTAAAGGGAAACAAGCCTGAAGTTGGATATCGAATTTCTCGCCAGGGGCAGAAAAGGTCTGTCTCCGTGGGATCGATATTGGAATTTTCCCACTTCGATAGAGAGGTGACAGCAATAATGCAGGTTTAATAGGACCTGTACAGCTTGGTATGGGAGGTGGTATGGGAGGTGGTGTGGGAGGTGGTATGGGAGGTGGTATGGGAGGAGGTGGCAATGGCATAGGTTCCACATTCTCTGCTCTGTACTCTGGAGCTCTTTGAACTGTTTGATATCCAGAGGTTACATATGGATTAACTGGGAAGGTCTCTTGGGAATCCCTAGGGGCATATGGCCTGATGGGAGAGGTTTCCCTTAAGTTCTTTGGAGCTGATGGTTTGACAGGGGAAGTTTCTCTTAGGCCTTTTGGGGCATCTTTGTTTAAGAGATGCTGATCTTCATTGGAGTGATATTTAGCTGTTATCTCGTCTAAATTCTCTTTTTCTTTTGGGGAAGGCTGATCTTGTTTCTCATCCATATCTTTAAGTTGTTCCTGAGTAGTCATGGCTGCTAACATTTTTCTTAGTTGCCAATAGTCAGGCGGGTCTTCGTTTTTCTCATTTTCTTCAGGTTTAACTACAGTTTCGACCTCATTTTCCTCTTTACTTAGTTTTTTTTTTTTTTTAAACTTTACATAATTGTATTAGTTTTGCCAAATATCAAAATGAATCCACCACAGGTATACATGTGTTCCCCATCCTGAACCCTCCTCCCTCCTCCCTCCCCATACCATCCCTCTGGGTCATCCCAGTGCACTAGCTCCAAGCATCCAGTATCGTGCATCGAACCTGGACTGGCATCTCGTTTCAAACATGATATTTTACATGTTTCAATGCCATTCTCCCAAATCTTCCCACCCTCTCCCTCTCCCACAGAGTCCATAAGACTGTTCTATACATCATTGTCTCTTTTGCTGTCTCGTACACAGGGTTGTTGTTACCATCTTTCTAAATTCCATATATATGCATTAGAATACTGTATTGGTGTTTTTCCTTCTGGCTTACTTCACTCTGCATAATAGGCTCCAGTTTCATCCACCTCATTAGAACTGGTTACTCTTTTAGATTCAGGGGCAGGTTTAGCTACAGCATTTTTTTCACTATCCCTTTTAAGATGTACTTTTTCTGAATCCAGGGCAGGGTCTAAGACATCTCTAATGATATTCCATAAGGAAAAGGCGTCATTAGGCACCTTTTCTGAGCCATGTTCGGAATGGTAAGTTTTTAGCTGTTTTCCTACTTTCTCCCAGACATCTAAGTTAACAGAGCCTTCGTCTGGAAACCAGGGACAGTGCTCTTGTACAAAGGAAAAAAATGATTGAATGGTAGATTTTTAAACTTTGATTCCTCTTTTATTTAATAACTGTAAAATTACTCCTATAAAGAGCTGTCTTTCATTTGATTCAGTGTTACCCATGTCAGAAAATTAAGTATAATAGAAGATAAAGCTTTTAGCTTTTAAAAGCTCAGGCTTTTCTTTTGCCTTTTAACATCAGAAACCATTTTCTCTCTCTAAGTCTAACTCTTTAACACTTTCAACACTTCCCACTCCTCTCACCCTGTCTATTCTACAGGGGGGTCCGCAGCACCCTGAGTGGGGTCCTAGCCATCCTGCAAACTGGAAGAACAATAGGGCTGATGACCCAAATTGTTCCGAGAAGGGGGGGCAATAGGGCTGATGACCCTGATTGCTTTGGGGAGCTTACCTTCAAATAGCCTGTCTCAGACGCCACCTGCCGGGGTCCAGCCCGGGCTGATCCAGGGTATTCGAAGGAGAGACGGCGTCGGCGACCAATTTATTTAAATATTCATCAAAGATATAAAGAGTAATAGAATGAGGATAGCTCAGTGAGGAAATTCAGTGGAGAAAAGAGGCTGAATAATTCAGCCAGAAGGTGAGAGAAAGAACGACATGGGGAGACCAAGCTTTGGTGAACAAGGCCCACACTTTATTTTCCAAAGTAGTTTTTATACCTTAAGTTATGCATAGAGGATAATGGGGGAAGGGGTAGAGTCATGCAGTAAGCCAGGCTTTCTTCCTGCAAACTTATCATATGCAAAAGTTTAGGTGATTTGCATCATCTTCTGGCCCGGAGGCCTGTTAACATTATAAGACCCTTTCTTCAGAAAACTTATTTTTCTCTAAATGTGAGTAGTCAGGCGCCACCCTCCAAAAGCATTAAAGTTGCATTCCTATAGGGCAAAGGTGTGGTGGGCTGTAACAAGAAAAATAATTAACTCAAGTGTCCAAGGTTACAAACATTAAAGGTACTACTTACACCAATTATATTAGTCAATACACTGCCAGGGACACAGCAGGTAAGGGATATGGAGACTTAGCAGCAAACATTGGCCCAACAAGTGAAAAACCCTTCACCAATACAATTTCTAATCAATCTTTTAACTGCTCAAAGGAATCTATATTTAGACAGTTTAGAACATCTCATGCCTCTCACAGTTGGGAGGCTCTGAGCAATCGCATGTGGCCAGAAAAACCTATTCAGGCAGGCTAGAGGACTTCCAAAGGAGTTTGCAGGTTGAAACACTATCACACCCAGAAACTGTATTAACTGGAGCTATAAGTTAACTCTTTTTTTCAGAGAGAGGTAATGGGGGAC
>NW_011481084.1:75046-80061 GCF_000754665.1 Bison bison bison | reverse complement strand
AGGCTGAACGCCAAAGAATTGATGCTTTTGAAATGTGGTGTTGGAGAAGACTCTTGAGAGTCCCTTGGACTGCAAGGAGATCCAACCAGTCCATCCTGAAGATCAGCCCTGGGATTTCTTTGGAAGGAATGATGCTAAAGCTGAAACTCCAGTACTTTGGCCACCTCATGAGAAGAGTTGACTCATTGGAAAAGACTCTGATGCTGGCAGGGATTGGGGGCAGGAGGAGAAGGGGACGACAGAGATTGAGATGGCTGGATGGCATCACTAACTTGATGGACATGAGTCAGGGTGAACTCTGGGAGTTGGTGATGGACAGGGAGGCCTGGCATGCTGCGATTTATGGGGCGCAAAGAGTCAGACACGACTGAGCGACTGAACTGAACTGAATACAGGGATCCAAGATTCCTGTACTAGTCAGGGAACTAGATCCCACATGCCACAACTGAGATCCTGAGCAACCAAATAAAAAAACTAAATTATAACATAAAAACGTCATAGACAGCATAAATAAACACAATGTTATCCATTGCCGGGGACCAGCCCCGGCTGATCCAGGGAATTCGAAGTGGGGACGGCATTGGCGAGGATCAGGAAACAAATGCTTAATTAAACGTTTATTAAGGATATAAAGAGTGGTGAAATAAGGATAGCTCAGCGAAGAAATTCAGTGAAGAAAAGAGGTTGAATAAAATTCCAAAGCAGGGAATTTACGTCACCTACGAAGGCCGCAGGCGTCCTCCCGTTCTCCCGAAGGAGAGGAGACACTAAGGCCTCCCCGGTCAGATCTTAGAAGCCCAGGCAAAATTAGTAGGCTTGACGAGCTTCCCTGCCTCAGAGGAAAAGTTCAGCTAGAAGGTGAAAGAAAGAACGACATGGGGAGACCAAATTCCGGTGAACAAAAAGGCATACTTTATTTTACAAAGTAGTTTTATACCTTAAGTTGTGCATAGAGGATAATGGGGGAAGGGGTAGAGTCATGCAAAGACAGCAGTTCCTGATCCTTATCGAAGTCAGGCTTTCAAACTTACCATATGCAAAAGTTTAGGTGATTTACATCATCTTCTGGCCAGGAAGCCTGTTAACATTTTAAGAAACTTATTTTTCTCTAAAGGTGATTATTCTAAAGTCAGGTGCCAGCCTCCAGAAAACACTGGAGAAAGTTGCATTCCTATAGGGCAAAGGTGAGGTGGGCTCAATCAAGAAAAGAATTAACTCAAGGGTCCAAGTTTACAAACACTGAGGCAACTGCTTACATTTCTATACACCCATTATATCAATCAATACAATGCCAAGGACACAGTAGGTAAGGGATATGGAGACTTAGCAGCAAACATTGGCCCAACAAGTGAAAAACCCTTCACCAATACAATTTCTAATCAATCTTTAAACTACTCAAAGGAATCTATGTTTAGACAGTTTAGAACATCTCCTGCCTCTCACAGTTGGGAGGCTCTGAACAATCACATGTTGCCGGAAAAAAACCTATTCAGGCAGGCTAGAGGACTTCCAAAGGAGTTTGTAGGTTGAAACACTGTCACACCCAGAAATTATTAACTGGAGCTGTAAGCTAACTCTTTTTTTCAGAGAGAGGTAATGGGGGACAGCCCCCCCATAAAGTCAGAGGTGTAGGTGAAAGCACAAAGCAGAAAGTAGGCAGACTCTGGTTTTGGGGGTAGATTGCTCGAGAATTTCCAGGGAGACTCCTGAGGCTTGATCCCACCTTTGTGTATGTCAAGCCTCCTTCCTCATGACCTTTGCCAGGGGCGGAGCTCGCTCCCCACAATCCATATATTTCTAATGAATTTTATAAAGAGTGTGTACATTTCCTTTTAAGGAAAAGACTTGAACATTAACAGAAATAAATTAAGGAAATTTATAAACAAACAAAAAGTAACCGAAACTTACTATGCCAAACAATAGGTGTCAGACACAGAGGAAAATACATGATCCGATCTATATGAAATCCTAGAAAAGTAGATCTAATCTTTAGAGATCAGCAGATTATTGGCTGCCTCTGGTTGATTAAAGTGGTTAGGAAAAGGACAAAAGAATATTTGAGGTGATGGATTCATTCTGTATCTATTACATATATAGGTAATCCTCAACCAACACAGATGTGAGCTGCACAGGTCCTCTTGCACCTGGGTTTTTTGATAAATACATACAATGACATAACCCATGATTGTTAAATCCACAGATGTTAAACTGAGGCTACAGAGGGCTGACTGTAAAGTGTACACATTATTTTTGACTACATGGAGGGTCTTAATAATTTTTGCTTTCAAATAACTAAGTTTTCTAAAGGGAATGGTGCTCAGAGATATAAATTGTTACTTTCATATCCACCTTCCTACTTCCCATCTTCATGTTGAAATTTAAGAGATGCCTCAAGTTCAGGCAAGTCCATATACATGACTTGTCACTTCCCGTCTGTTCCACCAGGGGCCTCCCCCATAGTTGTCACTGCTTCTTGTTTCTCAGTCCCAAACAATGGTGTCATTCTTGGCTATTTCCTTTCCACCAACTCCAGATACAAAGATATGAATTGAAGAAAAATAAAGTTGATTCTGTCTTTCAAATGTATCTAGTCTTACCCATATATAAGCACTTGCTTTATTACACTACTAGTACCAGTCAGCAGTGAAGTGGATTTTAAGTCAATGGTGCTTTATTAACTGCCCATGTGCTTCTGCTGCTGCTGCTAAGTCGCTTCTGTCGTGTCCAACTCTGTACGACCCCATAGATGGCAGCCCAACAGGCTACCCCGTCCCTGGGATGCTCTAGCCAAGAATACTGGCATGGGTTGCCATTTCCTTCTCCAATTCATGAAAGTGAAAAGTGAACATGAAGTCGCTCAGTTGTGTCCAACTCCTAGCAACTCCATGGACTATGGCCTACCAGCATCCTCTATCCATGGGATTTTTCAGGCAAGAGTACTGGAGTGGGTTGCCATTGCCGTCTCTGAACTGCCCATGTAGATGAAATAAAATCAGTCCAACAGAAGTCAGTTCTAAGTGAATAGTGGATCTAAATGGGATGGTAAGAAAACCTGGAAGAAGATATAGGGGAATATCTTCTTAATCTCAGATAGGCAAAAATCCAAAGACAGGAAATTGTGTCTACTTTCTTCATGCTGCATCTCCAGTGTAGATGCCCATTATTAACAGAAGGAACCTAAAGGAAACTTCAACACCTTCTGGAGAAATCTACACATATGCAAGTACTTGAGTCATTGTGAAGACATACAGTGTTCTTAATAAGATTGAATGTGAGAAATGTCACTTCTTATTAGTCTAACATCTAATGCAATCCTAATTAAATAACATTCAGAGTGATTTTCAGGATAAACTGAGTCTAAGCTTCACACAGGAAAACTGAGCAAGAATACCTCAGGAAACCCCTGAGGGGAAAAACTCAGGTCAAGTGATGAGGTGTCATAAGGCCTACCAGGAGATGAGACAGATTTTAAAGCCATGATTATTATTTTGTTGAAGATTTCAGGCCACTGTGTAATAAAAAGTGCATTGCTGCCTCATGAACCACCACTAAAAATACTGCCAATTATTTAGGTTCTGACTTGTTAGGTGCCTCCCAATTCAGAGATCTCAGAAGTGTGAAGATATATGTGCCTTGGACTGGCCTTGAAGCATGGATTCTTAGAGAGATAAAGCAAACAATGAAAAAGCCAATATAGACTCCCAAACATGTATAATTTTAGTAGAAGATTAACATAACATTTCAGATAGTTGGGAAAAGGGAGATCTTTTCTTGACTGATAGTGAGAAAACTAGGTAGTCATCTAGGAAAAGATATTCTTGTCTCACACTTTATACACAGACACACACACCCTACAGCTGGCCCAAAGGTGTGCAACCAAAAGCCAAGAGACAAACAATTGTGTAGAAGCCAAAGGATAACAATTATTACATCCTCAGACTAGGAAGGCCTTTCCAAATATGTGAAGAATCTGCAAGCCACACAAACTGATAATCTGACTGCATAAAAACGAAGCCCAGTGGTGAGGCCAACACTGTCCCAGAACTGAAGTGAAAATCCAAAAGGTAAGATTGGAGGTAGCCTATCCCCCAGCCCCAACACATCCTGTTTTTAGAGTCCTCATTCTCCCCAGAACCCCACCTACATAGCTGGTGTTGTTCCAATTTATATGGGACCTCACTCAGTTCCTAGAAGAGGCTCACTTTATATAGAAAGCAGGTTGAATGGTGTCCCCGAAAGATCTGTGCTCCAGAAACTGTGAAGGGATCTTATCTGAGAAAAGGGTCTTTGATATCCATTGACTTGCTCCACAAAGGGCTGCTACAAACCATAGATTTGTTTAAAACATTTTTTTTTCAAGGGAATGATGTGTGAAGGCAATAAATCAAGACTCAATAAACCAAGATATGCCTGCGCTTAGTGCAGCCTAGGAGGATGCCTCAGTGCCCCCTACCCACTGACCTCACAGAGAAGGGACATACAGTATTGCAACGTCAAAATCTCTTGGAGCTGGCCTGTTCTCTGCCTCCCCTGATGTCCTACAAGCTCTTCTGCTCTTAAGGGGCTCTTAAAGTAACAGCTCTATTGAGATAAAATTCATATTAACATGCAATTCATCCATTTAGAGCTTACAAATCAGAGGCTTTTATTATATTCAAAAATAGCCATTACACTATGTAATTTCAGAAACTTTAAACACCTCAAGATGAAAACCAGGGAACTTCCCTGGTGGCCCAGTGGTTGAGAGTTCACCTTGAAATTCAGGGGACTCAGGAACCAGAATCCTACATGCCATGAAGCAACTGGCTCTACGCCCCACAACTACTGAGGCTTGCACACTCTGGAGGCCATACAACAAAACTGGAGTCTGCGTACCACAGCAAGTGTTCTGGCAAAATATAGTGAAAATCCAACATGTAGCAACTAAGTCTCGACAAAACCAAACTTAAAATTAAAAAAAAAGAAATATCGTACTTAAGAGTGTTTAAAATTTTAATATTTTTATAGAAATATTT
>NW_011481084.1:69807-74797 GCF_000754665.1 Bison bison bison | reverse complement strand
TGTCTTTGGAGAAACGTTTATTTAACTTCTTTGTGCATGTTCTAAACAGGTTGTTTATGTTCTGTTTTAGGAGTTCTCAATGTTAAAGGTACAAATCCCTTATAAGATGTGATTTTATCACACTAGACTTAATTTTGGGTTGCTCAGCATGGTCAGTGGCCACTATAGACTCAGCCCCTCTGTGCTCACATTCCCTGTCCTCAAAGAATCATGCATGGTTCACTACAGAGAACCTTCTGAGGGCACTTCTGTACACTAGAAACTGGCAAAGGCCAAATGCAAGCAGAAGACACAGAAAAGGAAACCTGCCTCTAGGGTGCTCCACAAATTGCCAAAGCTCTAAATTCCCTGCTACTTGGGATTTTGAAAAATGCTTCTTAATATGTAAATGGAGAGAGGAGGCCCACTGAGGGTATTTTGCATCCATTGGAAAAATAACTTGGATCCCTTCCTCACAAAACACCACCAAAGCAATTAAGACACATACTAAGAACCAGCACTTGAAAGGAAAACTTGACAAATTTTACAAAAATTTTTGATGAGTGAATATCTTTCTTTTTAATTGAGGTATTATGGATTTTAAAAGATTTGTTAGTTTAAGGTGTATAGCAAAGTGATTCAGGGATTGAATGTCTCAGGTGCTTCCATGGACAAAATTCACTACATTTTAGAGGCCCCTGGGATATGTCCTCTACTCAGAACAGGTAATAATCCTGAAAACACAGAGCAGCATGTGGTGGTGCTCGTGGGTATTTTTTGATGGAATCAATTATTCTAACATGAAACACAGAAGAAGCCTAGATGCTAGGAGGGGTATCTCCAAACCTATTTTCAAACAGGAGCCTTTGCTCCGTTGAATATGGTAGCGTGAAACTGCACTTAGGAAGGGAAGAGGTGTGTCATGAATATTTTGTCTGCAGAGAACAAAGCAGTGTGTAGAGATGATATGCAAGCTCATCCCAGGACACTGTGCACATGGACACACTCACTGGATACTCAGCCATGTTCTAGGGGCATCGCACTCTCTCCACCCTTGATATATGGTGAGGCACTCACAGGTGTCCTGGAGAGTATGGTCACACAACCTGGATCTGTCCAATCTGTGTGTTCCATACTCCCTGGCCACCATGATGGGCTCGGGACTGGAACAGTGACCAATCAGGACACAGGGCCAGGACTCATGCTGGAATCAAGGGGAAGAGGAGCTCTCCTTCTGCTGGAAGGGTTGGGGCCAGCGAGGTCAGTCTACAGCAGTGGGAGGGGCGTGAGGTCGGCCTGGGGCGATTGGTGACCTTCCTGCTCCTGTCAGGGCAGAGGTGCTAGCTTGAGAATGAGGGCACTGCTGAGCCCAGGGGTTGAGAGCTCTGGTTCCTGCTGTGGGCCCGGAGCTCCACTCAAACCTGAGGCAAGCCATCTGCCTGCAAGTCCTTCTGTTTATCTGTGAGCTTGTTGGAACCACGCTGGGTTTTCAGTCCAGCGGGCTAAGTGGAGACCCTGGAAATGCAAGTGTGTGGGTTTTGGCTGGCTTCAGGGAAGAAATGCCAGATGACACTGAGACTCCTGTGTAATTGGGATTCAGGTGATAGCTCTTGAAAGTGAAGTGAAAAGTCCTTCAGTCGTGTCTGACTCTTTGCGAACCCATAGACTATATGATCCATGGAATTCTGCAGGCAAGAATATGGGAGTGGGCAGCCTTTCCCTTCTCCAGGGGATCTTGCAAACCCAGCAGTCGAACCCAGGTCTCCCGCATTGCAGGCAGAGTCTTTACTGGCAGAGCCACAAAGGAGGCCCAAGAATATTGGACTGGGTAGCCTGTCCCTTCTGCAGTGGACCAGGATTTCTGATACAGAAATCAAACTGAGCTCTCCTGCAATGCAGGAGGACTCTTCACCAGCTGAGGTATCAGGGAAGCCCAGTATCTCCTAAGACCAGCTTCTAATTGGAGGATTACCCTAAAGAGTCTTCACAGGATTAAGGTAGCAACCTGCTAAGGTAGCAATCGATGTCCTTATTCTAGAGGAAAAAACTGGGGCTCTAAGAAGGGGGTAACTCAGCTATAGCAAGGCAGTGTGTACCCAGACAAACCACCCAATTCCTGCTGTTAGAACTCAGGGAGGCCACATGGTGGGGCTTGTCCATGTGACAGGGGCTAAGGCACCCTGCCCCCACTGGGTGCTGTGGGGACCTGACTTGGTAACTGCTGTCTGGCAGCTCTGAGACTCAGAGAAGCAGTTTGCCCTGAAGAGAGGAAGGGCACCTCCCTTCATCCACCCCACCACACCCTCTGGGTACTCCCACACCCTGTCCCCTTTCTCTTGTTTTGTGAGGAAATTAGAGTCATGCTCATGTGACCACATTGGCTGTCCAATGTTCATAGGCTACCACTGGAGCTGTTACAGGAGAGGCCAAGAGAGTTTGCCGCTGAGTACCTCTCTTTCCTTTGCACCATCGGGGCCCTCCTCCACACTTGCACACCAGAGGCCTTTTCTGAGACATGTAGGGACCCTCGCTCAGTTTGCAACATGTTGTATCCACCACTGTCCTTTCAATTCCTCCCTTGAAACTCAGCTAATGTGCTCCTTTGCATTCATCATGGCCCCACTGGCTGTCATGGGAGGGACAGAACTGACTGTGAATCCAAAGCTCAGATCTGATAGCTGGGAATCTGTGTATAAAGGACCTGATTATTCATGCGGTAAAGGCTGAAATGGGCTCCAGGGTTCCAGAACTAGGGCTTGGGCCAAAGGGACTCCACAGACATTTTGATGCCTGGGGAGGCTTCTGGCTATAGTGGGTCTGGGGGGAGTTTCTTGAGGTTCTGAAGGCCCACTGTGTGCAGGATCATGGTGCATAGAGAAGAGAAGGTGGCGTCTACCTTGGAGGTGGTAGAAGCTCATGGATGAGCCAGACAGGCAGGCAGGTCCTGAAAGCACCTAAGCTGCTTTCCTGAGGGTGTGATGAGGGGAAGAAGAAGAGACCCAGATCTTCTCCCTCATGTAGTACCCAGGGTAGGTTGTCACGAGACTAAACACTTACACAGTGATGACTATCACTACTGTCTGCAAAAGGTTTACACTGGCATGTGTCTTCATCTGAGAGATCAGGCCATCTCTAAACTATACTGGCCATGGGCAAGGCCTGTCTACCCTCACATGTTTCTTGTCTTCCTTACTGAACATTCATTTCCAAGAGGGTTTATGAGCCATAGAATATTGGGTTTTCTCTAGCTGTGTCCAATGAGGAACGCTTTTTTTTCATTGGTGTTGTTGGTTTTCCAGCTCTCTCTTTTGGCTTACTCTCTGAATTTGTTTGTGGAACAGGAAGAGCTCAGCATCTCCCTTCTGACATAGATGTCACATTTACAATAGCAATGCCTACCTGGAAGTTCTGACCACATTTATCAAAAGGGCTTCGTTTTGCAGATGATATCTTGAAAGTACCTACACTGTCCTTTCAGTTACCCAAAGGCTACTTCAAATGAAATAAAAACAAGAATTCTCAAGTTTAGTCTTACAATATGTGGAGAGTCAGAAAAATCCCCTGGAGAAAGGAAAAGCTACCCACTACAGTATTCTGGCTTAGATAATTCCATGGACTGTAAAATCCATGGGATTGCAAAGAGTCTAACAATATTAAGTGACTATAACCTTCACTTTCAGTCAGAAAAAAAAAAATCCATTTTTCTGTCATTTCAGTGATTGCCATTGATTGTGGACACCCAAAGAATGGGAAGAAATGGAGAAATAAGAGGACTAAATGTTGTCAGGTGAGGCAGGGAGGAATGGGGAGTGCTTGACATGAATCCAGACTTTGCTGGGAAGTGGGGAGAATAGAATGAGAGGGTCCCAATGCAGACAGTGGTGATGGTTACACAGAATTGTGAAGGCCTTAATATTCCAAAATTGCATCAATTAAAGTAAAATTTATTAACAAAAACTTAACAGAAAAAAATATATAAAGCTATAAAAAAATAAAACATCACAAGAAAGCTACTCACAAACCAGATGAAAATAAGCTCAGGTGAAGGCAACTCAATCTCCCTTGGGTTGGAAGTGAGTTGTTATCATCCACTGGAAGCAGACAGGGATGGAGGCTGCAGAGAGAACCGCTTCCCAGACAAGGTGTTTCCAAAAAGGGCTCTGGGTATCTGTTCAGAGCGGGGGCCTGTTCTACCTGCAGGGGTGTGTCAGTCATCATGGGAGTCGCGGTCTTGGGCAGGAGCCAGGGCAGGCTCTCCCTGCAGAGGTGGTGACTCATCTCCTGACTTGGGTTCTCCTGCCAAAGCCTGAGCAGGTACAGGTGCAGGTGGAGGTGGAAGTTCTTGCTGAGGGGGTGGATCAGTGCCTGTGGCTGGGGGTCCTGCAGGCACAGAGGTCTGATATGCCCAGTGTGCTGGCTGGTACCCAGCTGGCCTGGTGTCTTTGGGAAGGGAAGTCTCAGGTCTAGATCTCCTCTCAGTGGATCCCTGGGTCCTGCACCTATAGAAACCACAGCTGTAGGGACAGGACTTGGAAGTGTAGTCTGGCTGTAATTAGAGGCCAGTGCTAGAGCTGTGAGAGAAGAGAAGTTTACCCATTCCAGCCTTTTGATATGTGTATAGGGGGACAGAATTGATGCTTTTGAAGTGTGGTGTTGGAGAAGACTCTTGAGAGTCCCTTGGACTGCAAGGAGATCCAACCAGTCCATCCTGAAGATCAGCCCTAGGATTTCTTTGGAAGGAATGATGCTAAAGCTGAAACTCCAGTACTTTGGCCACCTCATGCGAAGAGTTGACTCATTGGAAAAGACTCTGATGCTGGCAGGGATTGGGGGCAGAAGGAGAAGGGGACGACAGAGGATGAGATGGCTGGATGGCATCACTGACTCGATGGACGTGAGTCTGAGTGAACTCCAGGAGTTGGTGATGGACAGGAAGGCCTGGCGTGCTGCGATTCATGGGGTCGCAAAGAGTCGGACACGACTGAGCTACTGAACTGAACTGAACTGATAC
>NW_011481084.1:69343-69707 GCF_000754665.1 Bison bison bison | reverse complement strand
GACAGGCAGAGACATTACTTTGCCAACAAAGGTTTGTCTAGTCAAGGCTATGGTTTTTCCTGTGGTCATGTATGGATGTGAGAGTTGGACTGTGAAGAAAGTTGAGCACCAAAGAATTGATGCTTTTGAACTTGGTGTTGGAGAAGACTCTTGAGAGTCCTTGAACTGCAAGGAGATCCAGCCAGTCCATTCTGAAGGAGATCAGCCCTGGGATTTCTTTGGAGGGAATGATGCTAAAGCTGAAACTCCAGTACTTTGGCCATCTCATGCGAAGAGTTGACTCATTGGAAAAGACTCTGATGCTGGCAGGGATTGGGGGCAGAAGGAGAAGGGGACGACAGAGGATGAGATGGCTGGATGGCAT
>NW_011481084.1:65606-69243 GCF_000754665.1 Bison bison bison | reverse complement strand
GTGTGCTGAGCTCTGTGGCAGCCTGAGACTGGGCCCTGGGGTGTGTCCCGGGTGGTTTCTGGGCAGCAGGCCTTCCTCACTTCCTCTTCATTCTCATTTGGGCTGACCCCTCCGTGGGCATGCTCACCTGGAGCCTACACTGGGCTTCACGGGCAGGGGGATGGTGGTCTGACTCCTCCCTCAGGGAGGTGAACAGAGTGTTCCCCTCATCGGCAACATCCAGTGGGAAGCTCTGAAATGACAGTGACCATCAGCAAGCCCTTCTTGGAGTATACTGAGCTGGGCCTGACCAGCATGGCTGTTGCTTCTGCCTGCTCAAACTTGTGCTCCCAGAAGAAACATCTGTGTGCTCAGGTACCCACTCGGGACAAAGGAGAACCCCTCTGAGGGCACGGGATCATCCTGGGCAGCCGGTGCTGCCTGGATTTTCCCCATTCCACCCAGCCTGCTCTCCCCTGGTGTGTGGACACACCCAGCCCACAGACATCTGACCCACATCAGCCTGGGCTTGCTTGAGGCAGACATACCCTGAGAATCCCCCATCCACACACACAAGGAAATGACTCAGGGTTACCTGGGTGTGATGGGAGAGGGGACCTGGCCCGGCCTGGGGCTCCCATGTTACCTTTCTGTTCCTTCAGGTAAAGGGCCAGAGGCCTTTCGGGGGCGGGGGGTGGGCCTGAGCCAGTGTCGACGGCATTCCCACAGACTCTGCTTGTGCACTCTCCTGAGGCCCCAGAATCTGGGAAGGGGAAAAGAGCAGAACATCTTGGCAGCAAGCAATCTGGCTGGGGGCTGCTCTCCACTGTGAGGCCTGAAGACCCAGGTTCCGGATTCTGTTGGGTTCTGTTGCCAGGAAGTGACATCAATTCCTGGGTTCATTGACGAGGTCCCTTACACAAAGCTCCCCAAGGGAACCTCGGGGTTTCTGACTGTTCACTCACCACCTTAGGCCATGTGCAGGCTCTGTGACACACACACACTGCCCACCCCACAGCTCTGGGAGGACTGGGTGAAGCCAGGACCTGAGACTGAGGACACAGTTCTTTCAGACTGGCTCCTTCTTCTCATCTGTGATGTGGCCCTGGACATGCCATGTGCCCCTCAAGGTTTCCCCAGTCTGTCTATCTGCAGAGTGGGGGTCAATCTCCCATCTACTGCCTAGGTCTGTCAGTCTACAACACCTACATGCTTTTCAACCTGGGGCTGATATCACATGGAGCTTGTGCACTAGGAGTTCCCAAAGGCAGGATGACCTAGCACAGAATGGGGCAGAAACTATCCTGGATGGGCTTTGGGACCAAGGAAAAGGCACCCCCTTCCTGCCTATTTTGAGACCCGCCCCCAATGGACAACTGAAAGGAAGATTCGAAAGTCACCTTCTCTTATACCAAAGAGGACCCAACTTTTGGGTCCTTTTTTTCCATTGAGATTCTGAGATTCTTGTTCAAATGCCCCATCTGAGCTTCTGTGAGTGGCTGAGCCTATAATGGCTCCCTGCATTCTTGTATTTTACTCTCATAATCTTGGGTCTTTTTCCCCCTTCTGGGGTGGATGGGCACTGTCTTTGCTTCTAACTTCCAGATAGATTTATAAAAAGTCTGTAAAATCTACTAATTTCCTCTCTTTTGTTCAGTGTCTCTCTCTAGATATGTCTCTTTCTTTTCCTTTCTAAATTCAGTCTTGGTCTTCCTTTTTCTCTTTCTCTCTGTCTCTCCTGTGGATGGATGGATGCCTTTGAATACACATGTATATTGTTAGCTTAGGGTTAAGTTTAGGGATAGTTTAGAGTGAGATAAAGGGTTTAGGTTGGAATTGGTGTTGGGGAATTGGACAAGGGTGGTGTGTTTTTTCTTAGAGACTTGAGTGCTGTTTGTTATTAGTCTATTTTACATATGAACCACTTATAAGGTACATCAGTTGCAAGTAGTCTCTTATGTTCAGTTTACTATCTTTTTGATTTGTGAAAGCTTGATTCCCTGGCGGCTCAGATGGTAAAGCATCTGCCCTCAATGTTGGATCCTGGTTTGATCCCTGGGACAGGAAGATGCCCTGGAGAAGGAAATGACAACGCACTCCAGTACCCTTGCCTAGAAAATTCCATGGATGGAAGAGCCTGGTGGGCTATAGTCCATGGAGTCACAAAGAGTCAGACACGACTGAGCAACTTCATATTTGTGTTTGGCACAGTCAGATTTGTGTTTTAAACACCTCTAAAGTTTGTGCGTGGGTGCAGGAGGGCCGAGAGGAGCTACTCCACGTTCAAGGTCAGGAGGGGCGGCCCTGAAGAGATACCCCTTGTCCAAGGTAGAGGGCAGTGGCTGCACTTTGCTGGAGCAGCCATGAATAGATACCCCATGATCAAAGTAAGAGAAACCCAAGTAAAATGGTAGGTATTGTGAGAGGGCATCAGAGGTGAGACACCCAGAAACCATAATCACAGAAAACTAGCCAATCTGATCACATGGACCATGGCCTTGTCTAATTCAATGAAACTACCAATGCTGTGAGGGGCCACCCTAGATGGATGGGTCATGATGGACAGGTCTGACAGAATGTAGTCCACTGGAGAAGGGAATGGCAAACCACGTCAATATTCTTGCCATGAGAACCCCATGAACAGTATGATAAAGGCAAAATGATAGGATACAAAAAGAGGAAATCCCCAGATCAGTAAATGCCCAATATGTTACTGGAGTTCAGAGGAGAAATAACTCCAGAAATACTGAATGGATGAAGCCAAAGCAAAAACAATATCCAGTTGTGGATGTGACTGGTGATAGAAGCAAGGTCCAATGCTGTAAAGAGCAATATTGCAGAGAGGAGGAGCCAAGATGGCAGAGGAGTAGGATGGGGAGAACACTTTCTCCCCCACAAATTCATCAAAAGAGCATTTAAACGTCGAGTAAATTCTACAAAACAACTACTGAATGCTGGCAGAGGACATCAGGCACCCAGAAAAACAACCCAACTCTTCGAAAGGAGGTAGGAAAAAATATAAAAGACAAAAAAAGAGACAAAAGAGGGAGGGATGGAGCTCCGTCCTGGGAAGGGAGTCTTAAAAAGAGAGAAGTTTCCAAACACCAGGAAACCTTCTCACTGCCGAATCTGTGCTGAGCTTTGGAAGCACAGAGGGCAACATAACAGGGAGAAAAAATAAATAAACAATTAAAACTTGCAGATTGCGAGCCCTACAGTAACTCCCCCAGAGGAGAAGCAGCACAGACGCCTGCACGCGCCATTAGCAAGCGGGGGCTGGGCAGGGAGGCATGGCGCGGGCTGCATCACTCAGAGTAAGAATCTGGCCTGAATACCCTGAGCACTATCTCAGTGAAATAATTTGGGCTAGCAAACCAGACTGTGGGATATCTACCACGCAAAAAGCCAGCCCCAACCTAAGACACCACCAGGCCCGCGCACGGAACAAAGGACTGAACAGAGATAGCCGGCTGCAGACCCTCCCCCTCCGGTGACAGGCAGCCAGAGCCAGAAGGGGGCAATCTCAGCCCCAGAGAGACATTATCTATAAAACTGTAAGCAGGCTTCTTTGCTAACTAAAACTTCTTGGGGGTCTGGACGGTCAACATCTGCCTGAGAAGGTGCGCTGGTTTTACACCCAGATAACCGAGTGGCGGGG
>NW_011481084.1:63839-65506 GCF_000754665.1 Bison bison bison | reverse complement strand
ATAAGTCGCAGCATTGGCACTCGCCAAACACCTCATCACCTGAGCTGCTCGGACCTGGGAAGAGCACAAAACGCAGGCCCAACTGAGTCTGCGCCTCTGAGGACTACCCGAGTGCCTGAACCTGAGCGGCTTGGACCTGGGAGGTGCATGCAGCCCAGGGCCGGCCTCGGATTGTTCCCGCCAGAACAACCTAGAGCCCGAGCAGTGTGGGCAGGGAGGCTACACGCGCCGTGAGCAGGGGCAGACCCAGTGTGGCTGAGGCACTGCGAGCACACACCAGTGTTATTTGTTTGCAGCATCCTTCCCTCCCTCCCCACAGCGTGACTGAACAAGTGAGACAAAAAAAAAAAAAAAAGTTTCCCCCACTGTCCCCTTTGTGTCAGGGCAGTAACCGGACACTGAAGAGACCAGCAGACAGAAGAAGTTATAACAGAGGGAAACGCCTTGGAAGGTACAGGCAATAGATTAAAACCCCGTGGTTACTACGGACTACATAGGAAGGGGCCTATAGATCTTGAGAAATATAAGTCGGACCAAGGAACTAGCCAAAAATGAACTGAACCCACAATACTCACAACAAAACCAGAAAAAGTCCTACATATATTTTTACTATTTTTACAATCATTCTTTCTTTCTCTCTTTTTTTTTTAAATTTTTAGAAAAAAAAATTGTTTAAGTCCTCTATTGTTCCTTTAATTTTCACTTTTATAACTTATTACTTTGCAAAAAAAAAAAAAAGACCCTATTTTTTTCTTCTTCAGCAAACTTCATATATATATATTTTATAATTTTTTGACCTTATTTTTTTTTCCTTCTTTTCTTCAACACTGTATTTTTGAAATTCCAAACTCTACTCTAGTTTTTTAATTTTAGCTTTTTGGTATATGTTATCAATTTTGTACCT
Organism: Bison bison bison; assembly: GCF_000754665.1. Taxonomy (NCBI): domain Eukaryota; kingdom Metazoa; phylum Chordata; class Mammalia; order Artiodactyla; family Bovidae; genus Bison; species Bison bison. The sequence goes on along the minus strand of NW_011481084.1, from coordinate 64,602 downwards.
ATAGTTTTTTTTTATAATTTCTGTGACTTTTTTTTTTCTGTTTCTTTCTCTTCTTTTTTATATAACATTGTATATCTGAAATTCCAAACTCTACTCTAGATTTTTAATTTATGCTTTTTGGTATTTGATATTAATTTTGTACTTGTATTTTCCTTATAATTTTTGTGACACTGTTTTTGTTTGTTTGTTTGTTTTCTCTCTTTATGTCTCTTCTTCCTTGTTTTTTAACATTGTATTTTTGAAATTCCAAACTCTACTCTAGATTTTTAATTTTTGCTTTTATGTATTTGTTACCAATTTTGTACCTTTAAGAACCCAATCCTCAGGACCCATTTTTCACTAGGGAGCAAGATTACTGGCTTGACTGCTCTCCCTCTCTTTGGACTCTCCTTTTTCTCCACCAGGTCGCCTGTGTCTCCTCCCTAACCCCTCTCTACTCTACCCAACTCTGTGAGTTTCTGTGTGTTCCAGATGGTGGAGAACACTTAGGGAACTGATTACTGGATGGATCTGTCTCCCTCCTTTTCATTCCCCCCTTTTATCCTTCCGGGCACCTCTGTCTCCTTCCTCCTTCTTCTCTTCTCTGTATAACTCCGTGAACATCTCTGAGTGGTCCAGTTGTGGAGTGCACATAAGGAAGTGACTACTCGCTACCCCACTCTCTCCACTATTGATTCCACCTCATCTCATTTGAGTCACCTCTAACTCCCTCCTCCCTCTTCTCTTCTCCATGTAACGCTGTGAACCTCTCTGAGTGACCCTC
>NW_011481084.1:63143-63406 GCF_000754665.1 Bison bison bison | reverse complement strand
ATTAAAACGGAATCACAGATAAATAGCCTGGAGATAAGGATTGAGAAGATGCAAGAAAGGTTTAACAAGGACCTAGAAGAAATAAAAAAGAGTCAATATATAACGAATAATGCAATGAATGAAATTAAAAACACTCTGGAGGCAACAAATAGTAGAATAACAGAGGCAGAAGATAGGATTAGTGAATTAGAAGATAGAATGGTAGAAATAAATGAATCAGAGAGGATAAAAGAAAAACGAATTAAAGAAATGAGGACAATACT
>NW_011481084.1:59641-62914 GCF_000754665.1 Bison bison bison | reverse complement strand
CTCTTCAAGCCAGGAGGGAATGGCAAGACATACTAAAAGTAGATGAAAGAAAATAACCTACAGCCCAGATTATTGTACCCAGCAAGGATTTCATTCAAGTATGAAGGAGAAATCAAAAGCTTTTCAGACAAGCAAAAGCTGAGAGAATTCAGAACCACCAAACCAGCTCTCCAACAAATACTAAAGGATATTCTCTAGACAGGAAACACAAAAACAGTGTATAAATTCGAACCCAAAACAATAGAGTAAATGGCAACTGGATCATACTTATCAGTAATTACCTTAAACGTAAATGGGTTGAATGCCCCAACCAAAAGACAAAGACTGGCTGAATGTATACAAAAACAAGACCCCTACATATGTTGTCTACAAGAGACCCACCTCAAAACAGGGGACACATACAGACTGAAAGTGAAGGGTTGGAAAAAGATTTTCCATGCAGATAGGGACCAAAAGAAAGCAGGAGTAGCAATACTCATATCAGATAAAATAGACTTTGAAACAAAGGCTGTGAAAAGAGACAAAGAAGGTCACTTCATAATGATCAAAGGATCAATCCAAGAAGAAGATATAACAATTATAAATATATATGCACCCAATACGGGAGCACCACAATATGTAAGACAAATTCTAACAAGTATGAAAGGATAAATTAACAATAACACAATAATAGTGGGAGACTTTAATACCCCACTCACACCTATGGATAGATCTACTAAACAGAAAATTAACAAGGAAACACAAACTTTAAATGATACAATAGACCAGTTAGACTTAATTGATATCTATAGGACATTTCATCCCAAAACAATGAACTTCACCTTTTTCTCAAGCGCACATGGAACCTTCTCCAGGATAGATCACATCCTGGGCCATAAAGCTAGCCTTGGTAAATTCAAAAAAAAATGAAATCATTCCCAAGCATCTTTTCTGACCACAATGCAGTAAGATTAGATCTCAATTACAGGAGAAAAACTACTAAAAATTCCAACATATGGAGGCTGAACAACACCCTGCTGAATAACCAACAAATCACAGAAGAAATCAAAAAAGAAATCAAAATTTGCATAGAAACGAATGAAAATGAAAACACAACAACCCAAAACCTGTGGGACACAGTAAAAGCAGTCCTAAGGGGAAAGTTCATAGCAATACAGGCACACCTCAAGAAACAAGAAAAAAGTCAAATAAATAACCTAACTCTACACCTAAGGCAACTAGAAAAGGAAGAAATGAAGAACCCCAGGGTTAGTAAAAGGAAAGAAATCTTAAAAATTAGAGCAGAAATAAATGCAAAAGAAACAAAAGAGACCATAGCAAAAATCAACAAAACCAAAAGCTGGTTCTTTGAAAGGATAAATAAAATTGACAAACCATTAGCCAGACTCATCAAGAAACAAAGGGAGAAAAATCAAATCAATGAAATTAGAAATGAAAATGGAGAGATCACAACAGACAACACAGAAATACAAAGGATCATAAGGGACTACTATCAACAATTATATGCCAATAAAATGGACAATGTGGAAGAAATGGACAAATTCTTAGAAAACTACAACTTTCCAAAACTCAACCAGGAAGAAATAGAAAATCTTAACAGACCCATCACAAGCACGGAAATTGAAACTGTAATCAAACATCTTCCAGCAAACAAAAGCCCAGGTCCAGACGGCTTCACAGCTGAATTCTACCAAAAATTTAGAGAAGACCTATCCTACTCAAACTCTTCCAGAAATTTGCAGAGGAAGGTAAACTTCCAAACTCATTCTAGGAGGCCACCATCACCCTAATACCAAAACCTGACAAAGATCCCACAAAAAAAGAAAACTACAGGCCAATATCACTGATGAACATAGATGCAAAAATCCTTAACAAAATTCTAGCAATCAGAATCCAACAACACATTAAAAAGATCACACATCATGACCAACTGGGCTTTATCCCAGGGATGCAAGGATTCTTCAATATCCACAAATCAATCAATGTAATACACCACATTAACAAACTGAAAAATAAAAACCATATGATTATCTCAATAGATGCAGAGAAAGCCTTTGACAAAATTCAACACCCATTTATGAAAAAACTCTCCAGAAAGCAGGAATAGGAGGAACATACCTCAACATAATAAAAGCTATATATGACAAACCCACAGCAAACATTATCCTCAATGGTGAAAAATTGAAAGCATTTCCTGTAAAGTCAGGAACAACACAAGGGTGCCCACTTTCACCATTACTATTCAACATAGTTTTGGAAGTTTTGGCCATAGCAATCAGGGCAGGAAAAGAAATAAAAGGAATCCAAATTGGAAAAGATGATGTAAAACTCTCACTATTTGCAGATGACATGATCCTCTACATAGAAAACCCTAAAGACTCCACCAGAAAATTACTAGAACTAATCAATGACTACAGTAAAGTTGAAGGATATAAAATCAACATACAGAAATCCCTTGCATTCCTATACACTAATAATGAGAAAACAGAGAGAGAAATTAAGGAAACAATTCCATCCACCATTGCAACGGAAAGAATAAAATACTTTGGAATATATCTACCTAAAGAAACTAAAGACCTGTATATAGAAAACTATAAAACACTGGTGAAAGAAATCAAAGAGGACACTAATAGATGGAGAAATATACCATGTTCATGGATTGGAAGAATCAATATAGTGAAAATGAGTATACTACCCCAAGCAATTCATAGATTCAATGCAATCCCTATCAAGCTACCAACAGTATTCTTCACAGAGCTAGAACAAATAATTTCACAATTTGTATGGAAATACAAAAAACCTTGAATAGCCAAAGCGATCCTGAGAAAGAAGAATGGAACTGGAGGAATCAACCTACCTCACTTCAGGCTCTACTACAAAGCCACAGTTATCAAGACAGTATGGCACTGGCACAAAGACAGAAATATAGATCAATGGAACAAAATAGAAAGCACAGAGATAAATCCACACACATATGGACACCTTATCTTTGACAAAGGAGGCAAGAATATACAATGGATTCAAGACAATCTCTTTAACAAGTGGTGCTGGGAAATCTGGTCAACCACTTGTAAAAGAATGAAACTAGAACACTTTCTAATGCCATACACAAAAATAAACTCAAAATGGATTAAAGATCTCAACATAAGACCAGAAACTATAAAACTCCTAGAGGAGAACATAGGCAAAATACTCTCTGACATACATCACAGCAGAATCCTCTATGACCCACCTCCCAGAATATTGGAAATAAAAGCAAAAATAAACAAATGG
>NW_011481084.1:59009-59440 GCF_000754665.1 Bison bison bison | reverse complement strand
GCACATCAAAGGAAACTATTAGCAAGGTGAAAAGACAGCTTCAGAATGGGAGAAAATAATAGCAAATGAAGCGACTGACAAACAACTAATCTCAAAAATATACAAGCAACTCCTACAGCTCAACTCCAGAAAAATACATGACCCAATCAAAAAATGGGCCAAAGAACTAAATAGACATTTCTCCAAAGAAGACATACACATGGCTAACAAACACATGAAAAGATGCTCAACATCACTCATTATCAGAGAAATTCAAATCAAAACCACTATGAGGTACCATTTCAAACCAGTCAGGATGGCTGCGATCCAAAAGTCTACAAATAATAAATGCTGGAGAGGGTGTGGAGAAAAGGGAACCCTCTTACACTGTTGGTGGGAATGCAAACTAGTACAGCCACTATGCAGAACAGTGTGGAGATTCCTTAAAGAAC
>NW_011481084.1:24590-58803 GCF_000754665.1 Bison bison bison | reverse complement strand
GTGGGAGAGGGAGAGGGTGGGAAGATTTGGGAGAACTGCATTGAAACATGTAAAATGTCATGTATGAAACGAGATGCCAGTCCAGGTTCGATGCATGATACTGGATGCTTGGGGTTAGTGCACTGGGATGATCCAGAGGGATGGTATGGGGAGGGAGGAGGGAGGAGGGTTCAGGATGGGGAACACATGTATACCTGTGGTGAATTCATTTTGATATTTGGCAAAACTAATACAATTATGTACAGTTTAAAAATAAAATAAAATTTAAAAAAAAGAGCAATATTGCATAGGAACCTGGAATGTTAGGTCCACGAATCAAGGCAAATTGGAAGTGGTCAAACAGGAGATGGCAAGAGTGAACATTGACAGTCTAGGAATCAGCGAACTAAAATGGACTAGAATGGGTGAAGTTAACTCAAATGATCATTTTATCTACTACTGTGGGCAGGAATCTCTTAGACGAAATGGAGTAGCCATCGTGGTCAACAAAAGAATCTGAAATGCAGTACTTGGATGCAATCTCAAAAATGACAGAATAATCTCTGTTCGTTTCCAAGGCAAACCATTTAATATCACGGTAATACAAGCCTATGCCCCCATCAGTAACACTGAAGAAGTTGAAGTTGAATGGTTCTATGAAGACTTTCAAGACCTTTTAGAACTAATACCCCCCCCCAAAAAAAAAAAATGTCCTTTTCATCATAGGGTACTGGAATGCAAAAGTAGGAAGTCAAGAAACACCTGGAGTAACAGGCAAATTTGGCCTTGGAGTATGGAATGAGGCAGGGCAAAGGCTAATAAAGTTTTGCCAAGAGAATGCACTGGTCATAGCAAACACCATCTTCCAACAACACAAGAGAAGACTACACATGGACATCAACAGATGGTCAACACTGAAATTAGACTGATTATATTCTTTTCAGCCAAAGATGGAGAAGCTATATGCAGTCAGCAAAAAGAAAAAGGGGATCTGACTGTGGCTCAGATCATGAACTCCTTATTGACAAATTTAGACTTAAATAGAAGAAAGTAGGGGAAACCACTAGCCCATTCAGGTATGACCTAAATCAAATCCCTTATGATTATACAGTGGATGTGAGAAATAGAGTTAAGGGATTAGATCTGATAGAGTGCATGATGAACTATGGACAGAGGTTCATGACATTGTACAGGAAAGGGATCAAGACATCCCCAAGAAAAAGAAATGCAAAGAAACAAAATGGCTGTCTGAGGAGGCCTTACAAATAGCTGTGAAAAGAAGAGAAGAGAAAAGCAAAGGAGAAAAGCAAAGACATAAGTATCTGAATGCAGACTTCCAAAGAATAGCAAGGAGAGATAAGAAAGCCTTCCTGAGCGATCAATGCAAAGAAATAGAGGAAAACAACAGAATGGGAAAGACTAGAGATCTCTTCAACAAAATTAGAGATACCAAGGGAACACTTCATGCAAAGATGGACTCAATAAAGACAGAAATGGTATGGATCTAACAGAAGCAGAAGATATCAAGAGGTGACAAGAATGCAGAGAAGAACTGTACCAAAAAGATCTTCATAACCCAGATAATCACGATGGTGTTATCACTCACCTAAAGCATACATCCTGGAATGTGAAGCCAAGTGGGCCTTAGAAAGCATCACTATGAACAGGCTAGTGGAGGTGACGTATTTCCAGTGGAGCTCTTTCAAATCCTGAAAGATGATCCTATGAAAGTGCTGCACTCAATATGCCATCAAATTTGGAAAACTCAGCAGTGACCACAGCACTGGAAAAGGTCATATTTCATTCCAATCCCAAAGAAAGACAATGTCAAAGAATGGTCACACTACCACACAATTGCACTCATCTCACACGCTAGTAATGTTCAAAATTCTCCAAGTGAGGCTTCAGCAATACATGAACTGTGAAATTCCAAATATTCAAGATGATTTTAGAAAAGGCATAGGAACCAGAGATCAAATTGCCAATATCCGCTGGATCATTGAAAAAGCGAGTTCCAGAAAAACATCTATTTCTGCTTTATCGACTATGCCAAAGCCTTTGACTGTGTGCATCACAATAAACTGTGGAAAATTGTTCAAGGGATTGGAGTACCAGACCTCCTGACCTGCCTCTTGAGAAAACTATATACAGGTCAGGAAGCAACAGTTAGAACTGGACATGGAACAACAGACTGGTTCCAAATAGGGAAAGGAGTACCTCAAGGCTGTATATTGTCACCCTCCTTATTTAACTTCTATGCAGAGTACATCATGAGAAACCCTGGGCTGGAAGAAGCACAAGCTGGAATCAAGATTGCCGGGAGAAATATCAATAACCTCAGATACACAGATGACAACACCCTTATGGCAGAAAGTGAAGAAGAACTAAAGAGCCTCTTGATGAAAGTGAAAGACGAGAGTGAAAAAGTTGGCTTAAAGATCAACATTCCGAAAACTAAGATCATGATAGCTGGTCCCACCACGTCATGGCAAATAGATGGGGAATTGTGGAAACAGTGTCAGACTTTATTTTGGGGGGCTCTAAAACCACTGCAGATAGTGAATGCAGCCATTAAATTAAAAGACGCTTACTCCTTGGAAGGAAAGTTATGACCAACCTAGATAGCATATTTAAGCAGAGACATTACTTTGCCAACAAAGGTTCGTCTAGTCAAGGCTATGGTTTTTCCGGTGGTCATGTATGGATGTGAGAGTTGGACTGTGAAGAAAGCTGAGTGTCGAAGAATTGATGCTTTTAAACTGTGGTGTTGGAGAAGACTCTCGAGAGTCCCTTGGACTGCAAGGAGGTCCAATCAGTCCATTTTAAAGGCGACCAGTCCTGTGTGTTCATTGAAAGGACTGTTGCTAAAGCTGAAACTCCAATACTTTGGCCACCTCATGTGAGGAGTTGACTCATTGGAAAAGACTGATGCTGGGAGGGATTAAGGGCAGGAGGAGAAGGGGACAACAGAGGATAAGATGGCTGGATGGCATCACCGACTCAATGTACATGAATTTGAGTGAACTCTGGGATTTGGTGATGGACAGGGAGTCCTGGCATGCTGCAATTCATGGGTTTGCAAAGAGTTGGACATGACTGAACGACTGAACTGGACTGAACTGAACTGAAGTGATGCTTCTCTTTTTCATTGCAAAGCTGTTCAGTTGGATGAAAACCCATTGGTGTGCTTTGTTTTCCTGTTTCCCTTATTTGAAAAGAGACCCATTTCTGCCTCTGCCCACCAAATTGAAGGACACTCTGATGTTAAGGAGCCTACGATCTATGCTTATTTCTAGAAATCTCATAACATCAGCCTATGGGTTGATGTGTTTCATGAATATTCAGGTGGTATGAGATTAAAAACCAATAGAATTCTTTGGATATAGCTGTCCAGGTTTTCCATGGACATTTACTGAAGACGCTTTCTTGTTCCCATTTGTATATTCTCCCCTTCTTTGTCACAAATGAGTTGACCATGGATGCTTGGATTTGTTTTTGACAAACTACATTTCTCCAAAGACACACAAATGTCTGACAAGTTTTAGATGCTCAGTCTCACTAATCACTAGGGGAGACAAGCATCACCATCCCTCATTAGGATGGTACACTGCATAAATTGTTCTCTTTTGTGTGTTATTTTTAAGAGTTCATGATTTTTCAGAGATGTAGTTATTTATGGTACTGTGGAAGCATTGGAAACCTGCTGTCAGTATGAATAGATGAGATAAATGATTCTAAAAATAATAGTGTTTAAATATGTATATTTGAGTATTTTATACCTTCTTTGATAAAGTGAAAAGTATTTAAACTGAAGTTGATCATTTTTATGGACATTAAAAAATATATCCATAAAGTTTCACTTTTTACTATCTTCAAAGAAAAAAGATAAAGTTTTGTCTCCTATACTGTTGTTATATGAAGATCAGTCTAAAGGGTTTATTTAAAGCTTTTTCAGATGTAGTCATAGCAGTGAAATGCTGTTAACACTAGAAATGTTTTTTCTATGATAGAAAGGCAATCTGGTCTGTCTTTCCCAAAAGCCTTTAATTTTGTGTTTACTACATCATGTTTCTTTTCATTTTTTAAATTGGACAATAATTATTTTACAATCTTGTGTTGGTTTCTGCCATATATCAAGATGTCTCAGCCACAGGTATACATATTTCCCTCTCCTTTTTTAACTCCCTCCCTTCTCCCTGTCCATCCCAGCCCTCCAGGTTGTCACAGAGCAAATTCCACTTGCTTTGGTTTCACATGAGGTAATATATATGTCTCTGTGCTATTCTCTCTATTGGTCCCACACTCTCTTACCCCACTGTGTCAACAAGTCTGTAGTCAGTTCTCTATGTCTGCATCTCCGTCTCTGCCTTACAAATGGGTTCATCAGTAACATCTTTCTAGATTCCATACCCACGCATTAATATACAATATTTGCCTTTCTCTGACTTACATACTTTTTTTGGTGGTGGTACTTTTCTTAATACTTGACCTAATTTGCAATGAAACATAAAAGGATTTCATGGGATGGAAATGGCAACAACTGAGTGTTACATTTTAGCCTAGCACTCCAGGCCCAAGTAAATCTAGGGTAAATTCATTTCTATGACAGCTTCTTTGATCACATTCATTACTTTCCCCTGTTGTCATGTGTACAATTTTCTGTTCCCTATACAATAATTACATGTGTCAAGTATCATCTGTAAGAAGTTGTATAGCAATGAGGAAATATGTTCATAATGTAGACACCACAAACACCCTCCAAAAGGTGTATGTAATAAGAATAAATTTTGTAATGAATTTTACTCTCTGGAAATAAATTTTAAAAATTGAAAAAGTTACATTAATGTGGTTATAGGTAGGTTTTCAGTGAAGGTGGACTAGGCTAACAGCTAGGATCCCATCTTTCCTTAAAATGCAGAATAAATATAAAAGGAACACACAGTCTCTTCAGTAAATGGTGTTGGGAAAACTGGTCATTGACTTTTAGAGATTGGGAAACTGAAATTCATGAAGACTTGCAGGGCACCAGGGCATCGACTGGACCAACCTCTCGCCCTCCTGATGCGGCGGGTGCTCATCCACTTCCCGACGTGCAGCATAGCCATAATCCAGCCCGTAGGGGTGCATCGGGTTATCCAGACATTGCCCGTGAATAGAGGTTCCCAAGGCCAGCCTGGCTCTCAGGGACTGAAACAGCCTGTTGGACTCGAGGTTGGGATGGCAGTTGAGTGTTGCCATATGAATGGGAGTGGAGAATAGAGCAGGCTATGACTGAAGTCCAAGTTTCCACCGTCCTGGTGAGAAATGTATTGTCCTAGACACCGAACATTCATGACATACACTCAATCTGAGGTCTGTGGTTCAGACTTCAGCCTTTCAGGGAGGTCATTCGGGTGACCCTGACTTGAGCAGACACAGCTCTGTGGCCCTGCCATTAGCTGTCATATCCCTTTCCGCGAGAAAGACAGCTGGACTGAAAGACAAGTGAGCTCGGATCACACCCTGGGGAGCGGGTGCACCACGGCTGCCTTTGTGTTCTTTCCATTTTATTCCAGTTTCAAAGTGTCTAGTTAGGAAGTGTGAAGTTGACCCCATTTTTTTTTTGTGGTGGAATCCAGACAGGGGCAAGGTAGGAATTTTTCTTAGGATAGGCATGTCTAGAGGCAGCTTTCATCGAGCTTGCATCTTCAAATAAAAGCCCTTCCATGGACTTCACTTAATGAACACATCTTCAGCAATGACAGAGGTTTGTATATAACTGCTGTTTCACATGTCTACTATCTGTTCTGCCTATCAGAATATTTGGGGGGTGGTGCAAATTTGTTGCTTTCATTGTTCATTTTGTACCTCCACATGTATTTCAGCTCTTCTCATATTGTCTGTGACAATAATTTCCTAACAAATTTGGGTTCAGTTCACTTCAGTTACTCAGTTGTGTCCAGCTGTTTATTAACCCATGGACTGTAGAACACCAGACCTCCCAGTCCTTCGCTAACTGCCAGGGATTACTCAAAGTCATCTCCATTGAGTCAGTGATGCTATCCAGCCTCTCATCCTGTTATCCCCTTCTCCTCCCACCATCAGTCTTTCCCAGCAACAGGGTCATTCAAATGAGTCAGTTCTTCTCATCAGGTGGCCAAAGTATTGGAGTTTCAGATTCAGCATCAGTCCTTCCAGTGAATATTCAGGACTGAGTTCCTTTAGGATGGACTGGTTGGATATCTTTGCTGTCCAAGGGACTCTCAAGAACCTTCTCCAACATCACAATTCAAAAGCATCAATTCTTTGGTACTCAGCTTTCTTTACAGTCCAACTCTCACATCCATATATGACAACTGGAAAAACCATTGCTTTGACTAGATGGACATTTGTTGGCAAAGTAATGTCTCTGCTTTTAATATGCTGTTTACCTTGGTAATAAATTTTCTTCCGAGGAGCAAGGGTCTTTTAATTTCCTGGCTGCAGTCACAATCTGCAGTGATTTTAGAGTTCAAAATAATAATGTTTCTCACTGTTTCCACTGTTTCCCTCTCTATATGCCATGCAGTGATGGGACCATATGCCATGATCTTCGTTTTTTTAAATGCTCAGTTTCAAGCCAGCTTTTTCTCTCTCTTTTTCCTTCATCAAGAGGCACTTCAGCTCCTCTTTGCTTTCTGTCATAAGGGTGGTGTCCTCTGCATATTGGAGGTTATTGATATTTCTCTTGGCAATCTTGATTCCAGCTTGTGCTTTATCCAGTCCAGCATATCTCTTGATGTACTTTTCATATTAGTTAAATAAACAGAATCATAATATACAGCCTTGACTTACTCCTTTTCCAATTTGGAACCAGTCTGTAGTTCCATGTCCAGGTCTCACTGTTGTTTCTTGACCTGCATACAGATTTCTCAGGAGGCAGGTCAGGTGCTCTGGTATTCCCATCTCTGGAAGAATTTTAGACAGTTTGTTGTGTTCCACACAGTAAAAGGCTTTGGTGTAGTCAATTAAGCAGAGGTATATGTTTTTCTGAAACTCTTTTGCTTTTCTGATGATCCAAGGGATGCTTGAAATTCGATCTATGGTTCCTCTCCCTTTTTTAAATACAGCTTGAATATCTAGAAGTTCATTTTTCATTTACTTTTGACCTGACTTTGAGAATTTTTAGCATTGAGTTGCTAACGTGTGAGATGAGTGTAATTGTGTGGTAGTTTGAACATTCTTTGGCATTGCCTTTCTTTGGGATTGGAATGAAAACTCACCTTTTCCAGTCCTGTGGCCACTGCTGAGTTTTCCAAATTTGCTGGCATATTGAGTGCAGCCCTTTCAGAGCATCATCTTTTAGAATTTGAAATAGCTCAACTGGAATTCCACCACCTCCACTTGCTTTGTTCATAGTGATGTTTCCTAAGGCTCACCTGACTTCGAATTCCAGCATGTCTGGCTCTAAGTGAGTGATCACACCATGGTGATTATCTGGGGTTGTGAAGATCTTTTTTGCATAATTCTTCTTTGTATTATTGCCACCTCTTTTTAGTATCTTCTACTTCTGTTATGTCAATACAATTTCTGTCTTTAATTGTACCCATCTTGGTATGAAAAGTTCTCTTAGTGTCTCTAATTTTTTTGGAACTATATCTATTCTTTTGTGTTCTTGTTTTCCTCTATTTCTTTTCATTGATCACTGAGGAAGGCTTTCTTATCTCTCCTTGCTATTCTTTGGAACTCTGCATCAAATGGGTATATCTTTATTTTTCTCCTTTGCCTTTTGTTTCTCTTCTTTTCATAGCTTTTTGTAAGGCCTCATCAGATAGCTAGTTTGCCTTTTTGCATTTCTTTTTCTTGGGGATGATCTTGATCTCTGCTTCCTGTACAATGTCAGCAACTTCTGTCCATAGTTTTTCAGGTACTCTGTCTACCAAATCCAATCCATTGAATCTATTGGTCACTTCCACTGTGTGATTGTAAGGGATATGATTTAGGTCATACCTGAATGGTCTATTGGTTTTCCCTACTTTCTTCAATTAAAATCTGAATTTGGCAATAAAGAGTAAATGATCAGAGCCACAGTCAGCTCCTCATCCTGTTTTTGCTGACTGTATAGAGCTTCTCCATCTTTGGTTGCAAATAATATAAATATAATCAATCTGAGTTTGTTACTGACCATCTGGTGATGTCCATGTGTAAAGTCATCTCTTGTGTTGTTGGAAGAGGGTGTCTGGTAGTACCAGTGTGTTCTCTTGGCAAAATTCTGTTAGCCTATGCCCTGCTTCATTCTGTACTCCAAGGTCAAATTAGCCTGTTGCTCCAGCTGTTTCTTGACAATTTAGGGTGTGTGAGTGCAAAGTCACTTCATTTGTGTCCCACTCTGTCCAACCCTATGTATTGTAGCCTTTCAGGAGCCTCAGTCCATGGTATTCTCCAGGCAAGAATACTGGAGTGGATTGCCATGCCCTCCTCCAGGGGATCTTCCTGACCCCCATAGAGCACCTGTGAAGCCACACAAAGTATGGGGGTCACTTGTATTTTCATTTTGTATTCTATAGCTCTGTACTACTAAAAGACTCTTAGTTCTGGAAGGATCTCTTTTGTATTGAAATATTGTTGCAATGAGCTGTGATTGATACTGGGATTTTTGGCCTCCGGAGATGAGGAATTCGATACGGTGCCAGGGATGAGGCTTGGTTGCTCAGAGCTTTTTATATAATAAACTTTTATTAAAGTATATAAGAGATAGAGAAAGCTTCTGATATAGAGCTCAGAAGGGAGCAGAAGAGGTGCCTACTTGCTAGTTTCTAACAAGGAGTTATATCTGCTAAGTCACGTCAGTCGTGTCCGAATCTGTGTGCCCCATAGATGGCAGTTTACCAGGCTCCTTCTTCCCTGGGATTCTCCAGGCAAGAACACTGGAGTGAGTTGCCATTTCCTTCTCCAATGAATGCAAGTGAAAAGTGAAAGTGAAGTCACTCAGTTGTGTCCGACTCTTAGAGACCCCATTGACTGAAGCCCACCAGGCTCCTCCATCCATGGGATTTTCCAGGCAAGAGTACTGGAGTGGGGTGCCATTTCCTTCTCTGAGGAGTTATATACCTATTAGCAAAGCTTCATTAGAGAAAAGTAACACCTCAACTGAGAGAGTTGCACCAGGCACCTCAGCTACAACATTTATTTTGAGACAGCATTGGAACAAGGTGAGTCGTGCCTGGCTATAAAACAGTTGACAGGAATCTTGAAGAAAGGCAGATTTCCAAGCAAATACATATATATATTTTAACACATTAATATAGTCTAAGGAAGATATTTCCATGATAAAAACACATTGGTAAGCTCAAGATTTGAGATAAAGTTAAGTTCACGCATAACCATTTATTATTATGACAACAGAGAATTTTCACAGATAAAAGGAATTTAAAAAGTCCACCAATTGCAGTTTTATTTTCTCCTGCCACTTGGGCACCTCTGACCTGCCTACAGAGGCTATTAACACTCTCAGTATGTGTATTACATTTTGTGTTGCATAAGCCTGAATGAGATGGCCCAGCTTTCACTCTTAATACATGATCTGATTGCTAAACAGGAAATAAAAAAGAGTGGAGATCTCAGAATCGGGAGGAACCTAACAAGTCAGCCTTAGTAATAGTGTTTTTTGTAGTGGTACCTTAGCCAGTAATGGCACTTGTAATAGAAGTGGCCTGCATTCTTCAAAAAATTGATAACAACCCTGGTTTAAAATCTCTCTTATCTCCTGGTAGGCTTTATCACAGCTCATCACTGGACCTGACTTGTTTTCCCTCAGGGCTTTCCTAGTTATTCTTGCTCAATTTTCTATGTGAAACTTAGAAGCAGTTTATCCTGAAAATCAGTCTGAGTGGTTCTTAATTAGGGTTGCATTAGATGTTAGACTAAGGAGAAGTGACATTTATATGACATTCAATCTTAGCATTAAAAACACTGTGTGTCTTTACAATAAGCCAAGTACTTGCATGTGTATGGATGTTTATAGATGGTGTTGAACTTTCCTTTATGTGTCCTCTGTAAATACTGGGCATCTACACTAGACATACAGCATGAACACAACAGACATGATTTCCTCTCCTTGGGTTTTTGCCTACCTGAGATCATGAAGATATTCCCCTATGTCATCTACCGGTTTTTCTTACCTTTCCACTTGGATTCACTATTCACTAGGAACTGACTTTGGGTATTTATTTTATCAATAAAATAAAATTGATTTTATTCTGTCTAGATGGGCAGGTAATTCAGCAGCATTTACCCAAAATCTACTTCCCTGTCTCTGGTACTGACTCAGTGAGTGAATAAATGAAAGTTACTCAGTCGTATCTGACTCTTTTTAGCCACATGGACTGTACATGGAATTCTCCAGGCCAGAATACTGGAGTGGGTAGCCTATCCCATCTCTAGTGGATCTTCTCAAGCCAGGATTTGATCCAGGTTCTCCTGCATTGCACACAGATTTTTTTTTACCATCTGAGCTCTCAGGGAAGTCATTGGTACTAGTAGTGTAATAAGAAAGTGCTTATACATGAGTAGAATTAGATGTATCTCAAAGACAGAATCAACTTTATTTATTTATTTTCAATTCATGTCTGGAGTTGGTGGGAAGAGGAGCCGAGAATGGAATCGTTGTTTGGGTCTGAGATACTAGAAGCAGTGACAACTATGGAGAGAGGTGGGGGGTGGAGCACCTGGAGGATCAGAATAGAGGTGGAAAATCATGGATGTGGGCCCTGCTGACACTGCGGCAGCTCTTAGACTTCAGAATGAAGATGGGAAGTTAGGCAGGTGGAGATGAAAGTACCGAGTTGTATTTCTGAGCACCATTCCCTTTACAAAATTAGGTCTGTGAAAGCAAAAAAGTATTAAGACCCTCCATGTAGTCAAAAATCTGTGGACACTTTACAGTCAGCCCTCTATAACCTCAGTTTAACTTCTGTGGATTCAAAAACCATGGGACATGTCATAGTATGTATTTATTGAAAAAAATCCAGTTGTAAGTGGACCTGTGCAATTCAAATCTGTGTTGTTTGAGGGGTAGCTGTGTATGTAACACAGTTTGTATATCCATTGCCCCACTGATGAACGATAGATTGCATCTACCTTTTGGTTGTTGTGAAACGTGCTAGAATGAATATTCATACACAAGTATCTGTTGGAGACCCTACTGGCAATTATTTTGGGTTTAGATTTTGGAGGAGTATTGCAGGGCCATATAGTAATTTAACATCTTTGAGGGATCTGTGAACTGTTTTCCACAGTGGTCACATCATCTTCCATTCTTCCCAGCAAGATACAGGGTTCCAGTGTCTCCACGTTCTCGCTCCAATTGTTAATCTTGTCCACTCTTGTTATATTCTGTTGTTTCTGATCTTTACATTGAAGCTATCTTTAATGTGAGGTGGTTTCTCATTGTGGTTTTTAATTGCATTTCTCTAGTGACAAATCATGTTAAGTATCTTTTCATGAGCTTAGTATAATCTACATGCATGAAAATTTAATGATATAGTTTTATGATTTCTGACATTTATACACACAGGTTCAGCAACCACAGGCAAGATACAGAATGTTTCCATCACCCCAAATTTTCTCTTATCCTTTTATGAACCACATCGCTCAACACCAGGCAGCCAATGATCTGCTGGTTTCCAGAGATGAGATCTCTTTTCTAGGATTTCATAAAAATCGGATCATGTGTTTTCATTTGTGTCTGACTTCTTTTGTTGGGAATAATAAGTTTTAAGCTGTTGCTTTGTGCTTGTTTTTAAGTTTCCTTATTTCTAACAATCTTCAGGTCTTTTCCTGGAAAGGAAATGTCCCCATTTTTTATAATATTTATCAAAAATATATGTATATCATTTTTTATGCTGTCTGTGGCATTAGTATCTTTTAATGCTTTTTTTTTATTATTATTTGGCTGCTCTGTGTCTCAGTTGTGGTCTGTGGGATATATTCCCTGATTAGGAATCGAATCTGGGTTCCCTGCTTTGGGAGTGCAGAATTGTAGCACCAGGACCACCAGGGGATTCCTGGATATTCATATTTGTATTTGTTCTCTCTCTTTTTTCTTTTTTATAAATTCTGTTATCATCATTTTATAATGTTACATTACTATCTGCTGTATAATAAAGTGAATCATTTATATGTATAGATATGTCCACTCCCCTTTGAGCCTCCCTCCCATCCCCTCACTCCTCCTCTTGAGGTCAATGCAGAGCACCAAGCTGAGCTCCGCATGCTACACAGCCACTTTCCACTAGCTATTTGTTTTACACATGGTAGTGTATATATGTCAATGCTAGTCTCTCAGTTGGTTCCCTCCTCTCCTTACCCTGCTATGTCCACAAGTTCATTTTCTATATCTGTGCCTCTGAGCTCTGTAGGTAAGTTCATCAGTGCCATTTATATAAACATGCTGTGCTTAGTTGCTCAATCCTGTTCATACTGTAGCCTGCAAGGCTCCTCTGGCAGGGACTGTATCCTGCCAGGTTCCTCTGCCAAGGGATTCTCCACAAGTATACTAGAGTGGGTTTCCATGCCCTTCTCCAGGGTATCTTCCCAAACCAGGGATCAAACTCAGGTTTTCCACATTGCAGGTAGTTTCTTTACCGTCTGAGCCACAAGAGATGCTCAGATGTTGCAGCCACACGTTCCAGGAAACAAACCCACTCAAAGGGACAATGCAGATACTGGAGTGCCGTTTATTACACCGGCAGGCCCAAGACAGAGTCCTCTATAGCCGAGCACCCTGACCAGTTTTTGTGAAAACCTCATATACCCTAAGTGCATTTGCCCAATTCCACCTCCCCAAATTCCCTGAAATGAGTCTGAACAAAGGAAAAGAAAGACACAAACAAAGTTAACCTTTTATTCACATGCCTTAAGCCTAGGAAGTTAACAGTGGACAATTATCAATAGGCCTGTGGTCATACCCCAATAAGCATAATAGAATGTATGATTCTGTATGGTTACATAGATAATTAGGATATTCTTTTAAGTGGCTGGGAGTCTAGGAATGAGCCCTGGGGCTCTTCCTGCCAGGGGCTTATTTTTCTACTTGGTATGTCATTTCCATAGATACTGGGCATATAGCTCAAAGTCCACAGTCCAGCCCAAGATGGAGTCCTGATTTCAAGATAGAACCTGTTCTGTCTGTTTCCTCCATCGGAAGCTCAGTGAAGAGGGTAGCCTATCCTTTCTTAGTGGATCTTGCCAACCCAGGAACTGAACCTGGGTCTCCTGCATTACAGGAGGATTCTTTACCAGCTGATTTACCATGGAAGACCATATGTCTGTGTATGTATGTGTTAATATTCAATATTTGGTTTTGTTTTTCTGGTTCATTTCACTGTATGACTGACTGTCCATCCACATCTCTACAAAGGACCCACTTACATTCCTTTAATTGCTACATGCTATTACACTGTAAATATGCAGAACTTTTCCTTATCCATTTTTCTGTTGATGGACTTTTAGGATGATTCCATGTCCTAGTTATTTGTAAATGGGGCTGCAATGAGCATGAGTGTGCATATGTCTTTTTGAATAATGGTAGTGGGATTGCTGTGTTGTATGGTAGTTCTATTTTCAGTTTTCTAAGGAACCTTCATACTGCCCTCCGTAGTGGCTATATCATATTACATTCCCACCAAAGTGTGAGAGGGGCCTCTTTTCTCTACTTCCTCTCCATCATTATTTGTAGATTTTTTGATGATGGGCATTGTGACTGATGTAAAGTAATACCTCATTTGCAGTTTTGATTTGCATTTCTCTAATAGTGATCAAATAGTGAGTGATGTTGAGATTCTGTTGTATTTGATATTCCATCCTATAACTTACTTATACAATAAATAAGTAAATTTGAATAGATTCTGATTGACCCCTTGTGCTATACAAGTTGATATGCTTAGAAAAATGCATTAAAAAAAGGGCGGATGCATTTCAATATTTGGCAAAACTAATACAATATTGTAAAGTTTAAAAATAAAATAAAATTAAAAAAAAAGAAAGGTAAAAAAAAAAATTAAGTTGAGATGGATAAACTCCTGGAAAAAATAAAACCAACCAGAAAAAATAAAAATTCTGAATAATCAAAAAAAAAAAAAAAAGGCAACCTTTACTCAGCTTTAAAAATTATTATAATTTTAAACTAATCAGACCAAATAACTCAAAGGTCAAACAGACATAATTTGTGATGGCTTGTTCTGTTCCCCTTGACATTTGTGTACACCAATATGCTTGCACATTCATCTACCAAAGGATATCCTGATTTCAAGTTTGTAGCCATTATGAATAGTACTGCTGTGCATAATTGCATCCTTGTTTGCACTGAACATCGATTTTCAGAGTGATTGCCTAAATCCTGAAAGCACGATTGCTGGATCCCAAGGTGAGTCTTGTTGAGCTTTGGGGAAAACAGCCAGACTGTCTCATGGTGGCTGTACATGCATCCTACCAGTGATGAGTAATGGTTCCTGTCGTTGCTCACCCTCCAGCGATTAGTATTATCTTATATTTGTAGTTTAGCACTCATAATGGGTGTGGTGAGATATATCATGATTTTAATTTATAATTCCCTGATTGTATATGATGGAGAGTCTATGTGTTATTACTAACAACTACGGAAATTCTAACATGTGTTGCAAAGTGAATAAAGTTTGAGGTCACTATGCCAAGTAAAACAAGCCAGACAGAAAAGGACAAATAATCTATGATTCCACTCTGAGGTATCCAGATAAGTCAACTGCAAAGACAAAGTAGAATAAGGGTGCCAGGGGATAAGTGGAGTTGGACCTGTTGGACTTGGGCAAGGCATCTGGTCCCATCACTTCATGGGAATTAGATGGGGGAAGAATGGAAACAGTGTCAGACTTTATTTTGGGGGGCTCCAGAGTCACTGCAGATAGTGACTGCAGCCATGAGATTAAAAGACGCTTACTCCTTGGAAGAATATTTATGACCAAACTAGAAAGCATATTGAAAAGCAGAGACATTACTTTGCCGACAAAGGTCTGTTTAGTCAAGGCTATCGTTTTTCCAGTGGTCATGTATGGATGCGAGAGTTGGACTGTGAAGAAAGCTGAGCACTGAAGAATTAATGCTTTTAAATTGTGATGTTGGAGAAGACTCTTGAGAGTCCCTTGGACTGCAAGGAGATCCTACCAGTCCATTCTAAAGGAGATCAGCCCTGGGTGTTCCTTGGAAGGAATGATGCTAAAGCTGAAACTCCAGTACTTTAGCAACCTCATGTGAAGAGCTGACTCATTGGAAAAGACTGATGTTGGGAGGGATTGGGGGCAGGAGAAGGGGACAACAGAGGATCAGATGGCTGGATGGCATCACCGACTCGATGGATGTGAGTTTGAGTGAACTCCGGGAGATGGTGATGGACAGGGAGGCCTGGCGTGCTGTGATTCATGGGGTTGCAAAGCGTCGGATATGACTACGTGACTGAACTGAACTGAATGACCCTGTATGATGATGGTGGTGGTAATGTTAGTATCTTATTCATGTCTGACCCCATGGACTGTAACCCAACTAGCTCTTCTTCCCATTGAATTCTCTAGGCAAGAGGCCTACAGTGGGTTTCCATTAACTTCTCCAGGGGATGAGCCTCTGGAAAATCTCCACTTTCACCTGGAAGAATGATAAGCCAGGCTATTGCCCCAGACCACTTTCCAGAAGAGCCCGGACTACCCATGAGACCCAGGACAGCCAGCAGCAATACCATCTCACACAGATTTCCAGTCAGCACCTGTCACCCTTTCTACACCCTTGGTCAGTCTCCTTTGGGTCTGAGAGCTCAAGGCCTCATGGAAGTGAGGTCTTCTCCTTCTCAGAAAATGGAACCTGGCAACAGCCCCATGCCTCATTCTGCCAGCCAAGGCTATCAGCTCCTGTTACTGAAGAACCAAGTGTCATACATGTCCTATAGACGTCCTCAAATGAACAACAACAATGCTAAGGAGAAGACTTCAGGTCAGGGAGGGCTAAGCTTAATGAAATTATCACCAGATACACCAGACTGCCAGCTGCTAAGGCATGTGGCAGTAACTACCCACTGGCCTGACATGTGGGAGGTCATGTCCTCAAACTGGTAAAAAGACTCCTGTGAGGGACACTGTGGCAATATGATCAGTGGGTAATGAGACCTGGAGGGAAAAGTGGAAATGGCCAGAAGGTGGTCCTGTGGCAAGAGCTGATTCTCCAGGTTGCTGTGCTTGGCATATGCTGTGCTTAGTTGCTCAGTCATGTCTGACTCTTTGTGACCTCGTGAACTCTAGCCCTCCAGGCTCATCTATCTATGGGGATTCTCCTGGCCAGATACTGCACTGGGGCATCTTCCCAACCCAGGGATCGAACCCACGTCTCCCACATTGCAGGCATTATTTTACCATCTGAGTCTCCCCAGAAGAGAGATTGTAAATGGAACTGAGTAAAGGTCAGGTTATTTGACCAGAGACCAAGCCATTGGCCTCTGAAAACTCTTGAATTTTTATTTGCTTTGCTCTCACTACTACTTCTTCACTTTCCAAGAACTTCAGAAGGTCAGAGGGTAGAGGAGGAAAGGAGTGAATGATCAAGGAGAATTGCAATCCTAGATCTAAACTATGATTTTAAGATATTGTCAGTTATAAAAAGACATCCACCTCTAAGAATCCAGTTCTGAAAAGTCTTGAAAAATCAGAAGATATTCAAAGTTTGAACGTGGCTGAGGAAATTTTCATTTGCTTCTTGCATATTACATAGTGCACCCTCCTTAATTTTCAGTCTCTAAAATCTAAATTAATGGGGAAATCTGCTTCTAGCAAATGCAGTCAGTGTTGTCTTGCCACCACCAGTATGCAATCATAAAAGCAAAGAAAGAAAATGAAGAATAAAAAAGGACAACAAGGTACAGCTTCCCAAAAACAGAACCTTTCCCAAATCACCACTTTTCCACGCCCATCTTGCTTCCTCTGATGTGTCTCAAAATGCTGTCATAATTTAACTGTAAATATGTGTGTGTGCTCAGTCACCTCAGTCATGTCCGACTCAGTCCATCTCCATTGACTGTAGCCCACCAGGATTCTCTCCTTGGGATTCTCCACGCCAGAATACTGGAGTGGGTTGTCTTGCCCTCCTCCAGGCAATCTTCCTGACCTAGGGATCAAACTTTTATCCCTAGTCTTTTATGTGTCCTGAATTGGCAGACGGGTTCTATTTAACTAGAGTTACCTGGGAATCACCTTGCTGCAAATATACTTACCAGGAAATGCACTCCAGGCCTGTTTGCTCTGTCATCAATCAAAAACTCTCAAGATTTGTCAGAACAGAAAAATTTAAACAATAAAAACTTTGTAAAGACAACACTCAAGGATTCTGTTTGCCTCTGACCAGTTCAGCCACACATGACTCTGATGGGGACAGTCTAACTCTTTCTGGGAAGAAGGGTGCCCCACTCTCAGCCTGATGGTCATGAGGTCCCCCATCTTAGTTTCCACTGTAGCCCAAAGCTGTCCAATGAAGTGTACTGTGGATTACAAATTCAAGCTCCATGTAAAAGCTGAAGTTTCTAGTAACCACATTTAAAAGCAAAAAAAAAAAAAAGCAGATGAAATTAATTTTCAAGTTACATTTTAATCCAGTATACAAAAAGTATTATCATTTCAATATGTGATCAATATGTCACAAGTCATGGGTGGCATGCAGAAAAGTCTGACCTTTTTTTGATGACTAAATACTTTCCTTTCTAAGACAAAGTTCTACTCCTAGGATGGGAAGCTGAAATGGGAACCCCTTTTCCTTGGGAATAAGCCTGTCAGGTAAAATACAAGACACCTAGTTAAATTTGGTTTTCAATGAATAAATTTTTAGTACAAGTACATCTGAAGCATTCCAGGGGATGGACTTCTACTGAAAAAGGAAATGTTTTCATTGTTTTTCCAAAATTCAAATTTAACTGGGATTCCTGTATTTCTATTTGGTAAATCCAGCCACTTAAAAAGAATGATTAGAACTGATTCCTTCCTTAGCTAAAATAGAGTACATCAGCGGTGAGTGCACATAGCTCCCTCCCATCAGGGCCAGAGTTACAGTCATGGGAGGATGACGTGTAATTAGGTGGCCAGTTGAGGCAGGAAGGGTATAGGTGTGTCTTCCTTGGCCTAGTACAGACCACAAGGTAGTGGCAACCCCACAAAAGAGAAGCAGATGAAGGCAGAGGAGATGAAGGCCAAAGGAGAAAAGGTGGCCAGCTCTGGAAGCAGCAGAAGGTGATGGAACACAGAAGGGCAGGGGCCAGCCTGCTAGGGAGTGGTACAGTTCAAGGTGTGAAGCACCCTTCCCAGGGTCCAGTGGTGATTACACCTGCAGGAAGGCGCACAGCTGAGCAGCCGTAGTTGCAGAAGCCCAGTGGCTACTCTGCTCCACCCTTCTTCCTTTTCCATGAAGTTTACAAGATATTTGTACATCCTGTATTGCCATCAGTCCATTTTAAAGGAGATCAGTCCTGGTGTTCTGTGGAAGGAATGATGCTAAATCTGAAACTCCAGTACTTTGGCCACCTCATGTGAAGAGATGACTCATTGGAAAAGACTTTGATGCTGGGAAGGATTGGGAGCAGGAGGAGAAGGGGACAACAGAGTATGAGATGGCTGGATGGCATCACCGACTTGATGGATGTGAGTTTGAGTGAACACTGGGAGTTGGTGATGGACAGGGAGGCCTGGCGCACTGCGATTCATGGGGTCGCAAAGAGTCGGACATGACTGAGCGACTGAACTGACTAAACTGACTGACTCCTATGAACCTTGTTGAGGACCTTGATCTTAATGCAGCATTTGCACTTTTCCAACCTGCTGTGGATTTTCTTTTGCAATAAATTTTCCTTTATTTTTATTTTATGTAATAAGAACTCTCACAAGGGGTGACAGTGAAGGCGGAAGCAAACAGAAGGGACTCTATCTTGAAAGCAGGACTCCATCTTGGTCCATACTGTGGTCTTTGAGCTATATGCCTAGTGTCTATGGTAACGACATATCAATTGGAAAGCCAGAACCCCCAGAAAAAAAGAGCCCAAGGGCTTGTACCTAGACTCTCCATTGCCTAAAAGAACAGCCTAATTATCTGTGTAACCAAATAGAATTATAAATTCTACTATGCTTATTGGGGTATGACCACAGACCTATTGATAATTGTCCACTGTTAACTACCTATGCTTAAGGTATATGAATCACGGGTTAACTTTGACTATATTTCTTTTCCTTTGTTCAGACTAGTTTCAGGGAATTTGGGTAGGTGGGTTACAGCATGTACACTTAAGAGTAAATAAGGTTTTCACAAACACTGGTCAGGATCCTTGACTAAGAGGAAACCCTGCCTTGGGACCGCTGGTGTAATAAACTGCACTCCACTATCTGCATTGTCCCTCTGAGTGAGTCTGTTTTCTGGAATGCATGGCTACAACATTAAGAGAGAAGTATTGTGTCCAACTTATTAGATATTCCTTTGTGTACTCCAAGTGAGAGTGGTGAATATGCTCCCCCCCATTCCTAAAATTCCTAAAAATTTCAAAACAGTACCTGGTTAAACTAAGGGGCATGGTGGTCACACAACCTTGGGGTAGATGTGTTTCAGGTTGATTTAGTGTTGAACACGTGTAAGGCTTTGAGGAATGATTCAGAGTGTCTGATACAGTAAATCAGGGTGGAAATTGAGAATCTCCATTTTTAACCACTTCCCAGGTGATGCTAACACTGCTGGTCCAGTGATGACACTTTGAGTACCACTAACTTACACAAGGAGAGAGCTTCCACAGAAATTGAAACAGCAATTTTTAAGACATTTACTCTATTCTTAGAGTTTCCTCACACAGAAAACCCAGATGTCAACCTGAAAAGTAGCACAGTAACTCTTCCACAACTAAGGATGTAAAGATGAAACCATTTGGAGATGCATGGGAAGGGCAGAAATGCATTCTAGTCAGGACACATAATGCTGATAGATGACCCAGAAGCAGGAGGGGACATTACAAACTTGGTATCTTCCCTGGGGAGGACATTTTGAGCAGCTGAGCCCTGGTAACCTGAATCAGGAAGATAAGCCCCCATAATATCTGGATTTGAAACCAGCAGAGCTATGTCTGGGAGAGAGCTATGGTAAGTCAAGACCCCATGATTAATAGGTTTGTGCCAAACATACTGAGGCTGAATGTCAGCTCAGAGGCAGCAGCTTGAAAAGTGCATGCATCATATGGGAAGCAGAATTATGGACTACTTTCAGGAGAATTGCCAAAGGGGCAAGGATTTGTTGGAACTTTCTCTAGGGGATGAAATCACTGATTGATGACACTTAAAAAAATCCTCCCTGTACCCAGCTGGCCCAGTGCTAGTAAGAGACATTTCTGTCATTCCCCACTTACCTTGCTAGCACTGCTTGCCCTACAATGTCTCTCTGTTCTCTGTGGAAAACACATATCCAACCCAGTCATGCCCACAACACTCCTCCAAAATGGCTTCACCCCCGAGGGCCTGGATTCCCACACAAGTGCCTCCTTCCCTTCCACACACGGTGAGGGGACTCAGCCACAACTCGCATCCCCTCAAGATGGTTCCCACTCCACATCAGCTCCAGCCAGAAGCACATCTGCAACTGTTGAGGTGGGGCTCACGTTCAGCTGCACTGGTTCAACGAGACCCACCAACCTGCCCAAAGCAACGTTGGTACATCCGACAGAACACCACACTCAGCCTACATAGGAGACACTCTGGATTTCCTGTCTCTGCTGACCTGGAGGAACTGTTCTTCTGGGCCACACAAGAGACACTCTACATAAGTTCACTCATTCAACATGGAGACATAGTTCATCTACCTAATATTAATGCATAGAAACAAAAAGATAGGCAAAATAAGGAGACAAAGAATATATTCCTAACAAAAGGCCGAGACATAACTTCAGAAAAAGAACTAAACAAGATATAGATTAATGAATGACCTAAAAAAAAAAAATAATAATCTATATCAAATGAGTGCAAAGTAATGCTTATAGAGATATATACTGCGTCTTCCCTGCTGGATCATTGGTTAAGATTTTCCTGAAAATGTAGGGGACAAGGGTTCAACCCTTGGCCTGGGAACTAAGATCCCAGGCGGTGGGGCAACTAAACCTGCGTGTCACAACTGTTGAACTCATGCACCCTAGAGCCTGTGCTCCACAATGTGAGAAGACAGAACCGTGGGAAGCTCACACACCAAAACTAGAATTCAGCCCCCACTCTAGGCAACTAGAGAAAGCCAATGACACAACAAGATGCAGTGGACCCATGAAATAAGTAAATAAAAGGTATTTACTCATCTCAGGGGAAGAAGGAAAGAATGGAGTGAGAACCTCCACAAAGAGGCAATAAGTATAAAAAGGAACTGATTATAATTGAAGAATACAGTAACTGACATGAAAAATACAGCAGATGCATCAATAGATTAGATGATTCAGAAGGACACATCAGTAAGCTGAGATACATAGTAGTGGAAATCACCCAATGTCAACACCAAAAAGGAAAAATGAGCCAAAAATTTGATGATAGTTTAATGCATTTGGTGGATAATATCAAGCATACTAACATTCCCACTATAGGGATTCATGGAGAAGAGAGAGAGAAAGATATAAACTCCCTTGAATAAACACTGGCTGAAAATTTCCCTATCTTTGTGAAGGAAACACACACAGGTCCAGGAAGCACAGAGAGTCCAATACAGGGTAAATCAAAGGAGAAACATGCCAAGACACATATTAATCAAACTAAGAAAAAAAAAATTTTTTAAGAAAAAATATTCAAAGCAGGAAGGGAAAAGTAACAAGTAACAAGGGAATCCATTTAAGTTTAACAGCTGATCTTTCAGAAGAAATGCTGCAGGCTAAAAGGGTGTGTCATGATATACTTAAATTTATGAAAGAGAAAAACCTACCAGCATGATTACTGTAGCCAGCTAAGATCTCACTCAGATTCAAAGAAAAACTCAGTAGTTTTACAAATAAGCAAAAGTTCAGAAATTCAACACCACCAAAGGAGCTTTCCACAAATATTAAAGGATGTTCTCTAGGCAGAAAATAGAAGGGAATGAATAGGCCTTAAAAAAAAGAACAATAAATTAAATAATAATAATTTCATGCCTATAAATAAGTAACAAATATAAATTGATTAAATGTTCCAACTGAAACACAGACTGGTTGAATGGAAGCAAAAACAAGATCCATATAAATGCTGTCGACAATACATGCACTTCATACCTAGTGACACATAAAGACTAAAAGTGAGGGCCTGGAACAAGATATTCCATGCAAATGGAAATTTTAAAAAATGCTGCAGTAGCAATTCTCATATTAGATAAAACAGACTTTTAAATAAAGACTATTACTAGAGACAAGGAAGGACACTAGATAATGATAAAGAGATAAATCCAGGAAGAAGATATTGCAAATATAAATGCACATGCATCCAAGATAGGGACACCTAAATACATAAGACAAATACAACTAACCATTCAAGGTTAGAACAATTTTTGATGAGGGAATTTTTTTTTTTAATTGAGGTATTGCTGATTGACAGCAAAGTGCTAGTTTAAGGTGTACAGCAAAGTGATTCAGTGTCTCAGGTGCTTTCTTGGACAAAATTCACTTCCTTTAGTAGGCCCCTTGGCCATGTCCTCTATTCAGAAAAGCTAATAATCCTGAAAATGCAAAGTAGGATGTGGTGGTGCTCGTGGGTGTTTTTGACTAAATATAATATTACAAAAAAAAAAAAAACCTAGATGCTAGGAGGGGATCTCCAAACCTATCTTCAAACAGGAGACCTTTCTCCCTTGAATGTGGGTGCTTGAAACAGGGCTTTGGAAAGGAAGACGTGTGTTATGAATATTTTGTCTGCAGAGGACAAAGTGCTGTGTAGAGAGGACGCAGGTACATCCCAGGACACTGAGGACATGGAAACAGTGACTGAATTCTCAGCCCCGCTCTTGGGGCATTGCATTGTCTCCACCCCTGACACAGGATGAGCAGCTCATAGGTGTCCTGGAGAGTAGGTCACACGACCTGGGTCTGTCCAACCGGTGTGTTCCATTCTCCCTGGCCACCGGGATGGGCTCAGGACTGGGGCAGTGACCTATCAGGGCTCAGGGCTGGGACTCATGCTGGAACCAAGGGGAAGAGGAGCTCTGGACCCAATTGTGACATTCTTGGAAAGAAAAAGCTACATAGACCATAAGCAGATCATGAGGTGGGGAATTGGAAGTGTCATTTAGGATGGATACCTGTCAATATGCATTGGTTTAAGTGTATTGCTTTGTATAACACAAAGAGTCAAGCAGAATCTATTCAAATTTACTTATTTTTTATATAAGTCATAGGATGGAATACTAAACACAACAGAATCTTAACATCACTCACTATGTATTCATCATTAGAGAAATGCAAATAAAAACTGTAAATGAGGTATTACCATACATCAGTCATAATGCCCATCATCAAAAAATCTACAAACAATGCTGGACAGGATGTAGAGAAGAGACCCCTCTTGCACTGTTGGTGGGAATGTAAACTGATATAGCCACTACAGAGGGAGGGCAGTATGCAGGTTCCTTAAAAACGGAAAATAGAACTACCATATAATCCAACAATCCCACTGGGTATGTTGAGACTACCATAATTCAGAAAGACATATGCATGTTCACATTCACTGCAGCCCTGTTTACAATAATTAAGACATGGAATCAACCTAATGTCCATCAAGAGAGAAATGGATAAGGAAAAGTGTGACATTCAGTTCAGTTCAGTCACTCAATCGCGTCTAACTCTTTGCTACCCTATCAGCTGCAGCATGCCAGGCCTCCCTGTCCATCACCAACTCCCAGAGCTTACCAAACCTCATGTCCATTGAGTCGGTGATGCCATCAAACCATCGCATCCTCTGTTGACCCCTTCTCCTCCTGCCCTCAATTTTTCGCAGCATCAGGGTCTTTTCAACTGAGTCAGCTCTTCACATCAGGTGGCAAAAATATTGGCGTTTCAGCTTCAACATCAGTCCTTTCAATGAACATTCAGGACTGATCTCTTTAGGATGGACTGGCTGGATCTCCTTGTAGTCTAAGAGACTCTCAAGAGTCTTCTCCAACACCACATTTCAAAAGCATCAATTCTTAGGCATTCAGCTTTCTTTAAGTCCAACTTTCACATCCATACACGACTACTGGAAAAACCATAGCCTTGACAGGATGGACCTTTGCTGGAAAAGTAATGTCTCTGATTTTTAATATGCTGTCTAGTTTGGTTATAATTCTGCTTCCAAGAAGTAAGTGTCTTTTAATTTCATGGCTGCAGTCATCATCTGCAGTGATTTTGGAGCCCCCCACCCAAAAAAAAAAAAATGAAGTCTGACACTGTTTCCATTGTTTCTCCATCTATTTGCCAAGACATGATGGGACCAGATGCCATGATCTTCGTTTTCTGAATGTTGAGCTTTCATCCAACGTTTCCACTCTCCTCTTTCACATTGATCATGAGGCTCTTTAGTTCCGCTTCACTTACTGCCATAAGTGTGTTGTCATCTGCATATTTGAGGTTATTAATATTTCTGCCAGCAATCTTGATTCAAGCTTGTGCTTCTTCCAGCCCAGCGTTTATCATGATGTACTCTGCATAGAAGTTAAATAAACAGGGTGACAATATACAGCCTTGACGTACTCCTTTCCCTATTTGGAACCAGTCTGTTGTTCCATGTCCAGTTCTAACAGTTGCTTCCTGATCTGCATATATGTTTCTCAAGAGGCAGGTCAGGTGGTCTGGTATTCCATCTCTTGAACATTTTTCCACAATTTATTGTGATCCACACAGTCAAAGGCTTGGCATAGTCAATAAAGCAGAAATAGATGTTTTTCTGGAACTATTTTGCCTTTTCGATGATCCAGCGGATGTTGGCAATTTGATCTCTGGTTCCCCTGCCTTTTCTAAAATCAGCTTGAATATCTCGAAGGTCATGCTTCACCTATTTCTGAAGCCTCCCTTGGAGAATTTTGAGCATTACTTTACTAGCTTATGAGATGAGTGCAATTGCGCGGTAGTATGAGCATTTTTTGGCACTGCCTTTCTTTGGGATTGGAATGAAAACTGACCTTTTCCAGTCCTGTGGCCACTGCTGTGCTTTCCAAATTTGCGGGCATATTGAGTACAGCACTTTCACAGCATCATCTTTCAGGTTTGAAATAGCTCCACTGGAAATCCATCACCTCCACTCGTTTGTTTGTAGTGATGCCAAGGCCCACTTGACTTCATATTCCAGGATGTCTGGCTCTAGGTGAGTGATCACACCATCGTGATTATCTGGGTCGTGAAGATCTTTTTGGTACAGTTCTTCTGTGTATTCTTGCCACCTCTTCTTAATATCTTCTGCTTCTGTTTGGTTCATACCATTTCTGTCTTTATCACACCCATCTTTGCATGAAATGTTCCTTTGGTATCTCTAATTTTCTTGAAGAGATCTCTAGTCTTTCCTACTCTGTTGTTTTCTCCTATTTCTTTTGCATTGATCGCTCAGGAAGGCTTTCTTGTCTCTCCTTTCTATTCTTTGGAACTCTGCATTCAGATGCTTATATCTTTCCTTTTCTCCTTTGCTTGTCTCTTCTCTTCTTTTCACAGCTATTTGTAAGCCTCCTCTGACAGCCATTTTGCTTTTTTGCATTTCTTTTTCTTGGGGATGGCCTTGATCCCTGTTCTTGTACAGTGTCCTGAACCTCCGTCCATAGTTCATCAGGCACTCTATCAGATCTAGTCTTTAAATCTATTTTTCACTTCCACTGTATACTCATAAGGGATTTGATTTAGGTCATATCTGATGGTCTAGTGGTTTTCCCTACTCTCTTTCATTGAAGTCTAAATTTGGCAACAAAAGCGTTCATGATCTGAGCCACAGTCAGCTCCTGGTGTTGTTTTTGCTGACTGTATAGAGCTTATCCATCTTTGGCTGCAAAGAATATAATCAGGCTGATTTCAGTGTTGACCATCTGGTGATGTCCATGTGTAGAGTCTTCTCTTGTGTTGTTGGAAAAGGGTGTTTGCTATGACCAGTGCGTTCTCTTGGCAAAACTCTATTAGCTTTTGCACAGCTTCATTCCGTACTCCAAGGCCAAATTTGCCTGTTACTCCAGGTGTTTCTTGACTTCCTACTTTTACATTCCAGTCCCCTATAATTAAAAGGACACCTTTTTGGGTGTAAGTTCCGAAAGGTCTTGAAAGTCTTCATAGAACCGTTCAACGTCAACTTCTTCAGCATTACTGGTTGGGGCATAGGCTTGTATTACCGTGATATTAAATAGTTTGCCTTGGAAATGAACAGAGATCATTCTGTCATTTTTGAGATGGAATCCAAGTACCACCTTTCAGATTCTTTTGTTGACCATGATGGCTACTCCATTCTTCTAAGGGATTCCTGCCCACAGAAGTAGATATAATGGTCATCTGAGTTACATTCACCCATTCCAGTCCATTTTAGTTCGCTGATCCCTAGAATGTCGATGTTCACTCTGGCCAACTCTTGTTGACCACTTCCAATTTCCCTTGGTTCATGGACCTAACATTCCAGGTTCCCACGCAATATTGCTGTTTACAGCATCGGACCTTGCTTCTATCACCAGTCACATCCACAACTGGGTATTGTTTTTGCTATGGCTCCATTCCTTCAGTCTTTCTGGAGTTATTTCTGCACTGATCTCCAGTAGCATACTGGGCACTTACAGACCCAGGGAGTTCCTCTGTCAGTATCCTATCATTTTGCCTTTTCATACTGTTCATTGGGTTCTCAAGGCAAGAATGCTGAAGTGGTTTTCCATTCCCTTCTCCAGTGGACCACATTCTGTCAGATCTCTCCATCATGACCCGTCTGTCTTGGGCGGCCCCTCACGGCAAGGCTTGTTTTCATTGAGTTAGACAAGGCTATGGTCCACGTGATCAGATTGGCTAGTTTTCTGTGATTATGGTTTCAGTGTGTCTGCCCTCTGATGCCCTCTCACAACACCTACGGTCTTACTTGGGTTTCTCTTACCTTGGTCGTGGGGTATCTATTCACGGCCGCTCTGGCAAAGCACAGCCACTGCTCCTTACCTTGGATGAGGGGTATCTCTTTAGGGCCAACTCTCCTGACCTTGAAAGTGGAGTAGATCCTCTCGGCTTTCCTGCACCCGTGCACAACCTTTAATGGTGTTTAAAATACAAATCTGACTATGCCAACCACAAGTAAAGTGAAGTCGCTCAGTTGTGTCCGACTCTGTGCGACCTCATGGACTGCGGCCACCAGGCTCCTGCATCCATGGACTTTTCTAGGCAACAGTACTGGAGTGGGTTTCCATTTCCTTCTGCAGGGGATCTTCCCATCCCAGGGATCAAACCAGGGTCCCACATTGTGGGCAGACACTTTACCGTCTGAGCCACCAGGGAATCAAGTTTTCACAAATCAAAACGATAGTCAACTGAACATAAGAGACTCTTTGCAAGTGATGTATCTGATAAGCGGTTCATATGTAAATTAGACTAAGAACAAACAGCACTCAAGTCTCCAAGAAAAAACACACCACCCTTGTCCCATCCCCCAACACCAACTCCAACCTAAACCCTTTATCTCACTCTAACCTATCCCTAAAACCTAAGCCTAAGCTAACCATATACATGTGCATTCAAAGGCATCCATCCATCCACAGGAGAGGCAGAGAGAAAGAGAAAAAGGAAGACAGAGACTACATTTATAAAAGAAAAGAAAGACACATATCTAGAAAGAAACAATGAACAAAAGAGAGGAAATGAGTAGATTTTACAGACATTTCATAAATCTATCTTGAAGTTAGAAGCAATAACTGTGTCCATCCACACCAGAAGGGGGAAAAAGACCCAGGGTTATGAGAGTAAAAGACAAGAATGCAGGGAAGCCATTATAGGCTCAGCCACCCAAGAAGCTGAGATGGGGTACTTGAACAGAATCTCAATGGAAAAAGAGGACCAGAAAGTTGGGTCCTCTTTGATATAAGAAAATGTGACCTTTGAGTCTTCCTTTCAGTCCTCCATTGGGGGGGCAGGCTCCCCAAATTGGCAGGAAGGGGAGTGCCTTTTCCTAGGTCCCAGAGCCCATCCAGGCCTGTTTCTGTCCCATTTTGTGCTAGGTCAGCCCTGTATTGAATATTGGCTTTAAGGAGTCCCAGTGCTCAAGTTCCATGTGATACCAGCCCCAGGTTGAAAGGCATGTAGGTGTTGTAGGCTGACAGACCTAGGCAGTAGATGGCAGATTGACCCCCACTCTGCAGATGGAGAGACTGGGGAAACCCTGAGGGGCATATGGCTTGTCCAGGGCCACATCACAGATGAGAAGAAGGAGCCTGTCTGAAAGAGCTGTGTCCTCAAAGCGCAGGTCCTAGCTGCACCCAGGCCTGCCAAAGCTGTGGGGTGGGTGGTGTGAGTGTCACTGTGCCTGCACATGGCCTAAGCAGGTGGGTGATCATTCAGAAACCTGGAGGTTCACTTCGGGAGCTTTGTGTAAGGGACCTCGACAATGAACCCAGGAAATGATGTCACTTCCTGGCAAGAGAACTCAACAGAACCCGGAAGCTGGGTCTCCAGGCCTCACAGCTGAGAGGAGCTCCCAGCCAGTTCTTGTGCTGCCAAGATGTTTTGCTGTTTGTCCCTTCCCAGTGGCCAGGGCCTCAGGAGAGATCAGAGGCAGAGCATGTCAGAACGCGGTCAATGCTGGCTCAGGACCCCCCCCTGAGAGGCCTCTGGCCCTTTGTCCAACAAAAAGAAAGGTAACACGGGAGCCCCAGGCGGGCCATGTCCCCTCTCCCATCCCGCCCAGGTAACCCTGAGTCCTTTCCCTGTGTGTGTGGATGGGGATGTCTCGGGCTATGTCTGCCTCAAGCAAGCCCAGGCAGATGTGGGTCAGAAGTATGTGGGCTGGGTGTGTCCACACCCCACGGGAGAGCAGGCTGTGAGGGATGGAGAGAGTCCAGGCAGCGCAGGCTGCCAGGAAGAGCCCATGCTCTCAGGGGGGTCTCCTTCATCAAAGGTGTGTACCTGGGCAGACACATGTTTCTGCTGGGAGCAGAAGTTCGAGCGGGCAGAAGCAGCCACCATACTGTTCAGGCCCAGCTCAGTAAACTCCAAGCAAGGCTGGCTGATGGTCACTGTCATTTGAGAGCTTCCCACTGGATGTGGCCGATGAGGGGGTCACCCCGTTCACCTCCCCAAGGGAGGGGTCGGACCACCATCCCCCTGCCCGTGAGGCCCAGTGCAGGTTCCAGGTGAGTGCCCATGGAGGCGTCAGCCCAACTGGGAATGAAGAGGAAGCGGGGAAGGCCTGCTGCGCAGACACACTCCAGGGCCCAGTCTCAGGCTGCCACA
This sequence comes from Bison bison bison, assembly GCF_000754665.1. Lineage (NCBI taxonomy): Eukaryota > Metazoa > Chordata > Mammalia > Artiodactyla > Bovidae > Bison > Bison bison. The sequence continues at coordinate 29,423 of NW_011481084.1, read as the reverse complement.
GAGCTCAGCAACCCGGCTCTGACCCAGAGCCCTGAGAACCCCTGCCTCTGAGGCAGCAGGAGGACCTGGAGCCCAGCATGGCAGAGCACAGAGGTGAGGAGGCTGGAGCTGTGCATGTGAGTGTGTGGGATTGTGGTGCTGAGCCACACAGGTTGGAGGCCCCCAGAGCTGGGTCTAGGCCTGGAGCAAAGGCTGGCCTCACATCACCCATCTTTCACACTGCAGTCAGAGTGCATCCTATGCTGGATATTCTTTGGGATTCTCTGGGAAGCTTTCTGTCCCTATATATACACATCCAAATGCTGGCGATGGGTAACCTTCTCTTCTCCCACAGCTCTTGCACTGGCCTCTAATTACAACCAGGCTCCACTTCCAAGTCCTGTCCCTACAGCAGTGGTTGCTACAGGTACAGGACCCAGGGATCCACTGAGGGGAGATCGAGACCTGAGATTTCCCCTCCCAAAGACACCGGGCCAGCTGGGTACTGGCCAGCACACTTGGCATATCGGACCTCTGTGCCTGCAGGACCCCCAGCCACAGGCACCAATGTCCCACCCCCTCAAGGAGAACATCCACCTCCACCTGCACCTGTACCTGCTGGGGCTTTGGCAGGAGAACCCGTGTCAAGGGATGAGTCACCACCTCTTCAGGGAGGGCCTGCCCTGGCTCCTGCCCAAGACCCAGATGCCCATGATAACTGACCCACCCCTGCAGCAAGAAGAGGCCCCTGCTCTGGACACAGACCCAGAGCGCTTTCTGGAAACACCTCGTCCAGGGGAGCAGTTGGCTCTGCAGCCTCCATCCCTTTCTGTTTCCCGTGGATGCCATCAACTCACTCCCCATCCAGGGAAGATTGAGTTCTATTCCCCTGAGCTTTTTCTCATCTGCTTTATGTGTAGCTTTCTTGTGATGTTTTATTTTTTTATGGTTTTATGTATTATTTTTAGTTAAGTTTTTGTTAATAAATTTTACTTTAATTGATGCAATTTGGAAATATAAAGTCGTTCACAATGCTGTGTAACATCACCGCTGTCTACATTCAGACCCTCTCATTCCAGCCCCCCCACTTCCCAGCAAAGCCTGGATTTGTGTCAAGCATTCCCCATTCCTTCCTCCCCGACCTGACAACATTTAGTCTTGTTCTTTCTCCATTTCTTCCCATTCTTTGGGTGTCCACACTCAATGCCAATCACTGAAATGACAAAAAAATGGATTTTTTTCCTGACTGAAAGTTAGAGTCACTTAGTCTTGTGAGACTCTTTGCAGCCCCATGGATTTTACAGTCCATGGAATTTTCTAGGTCAGAATACTGGAGTGGGTAGCTTTTCCATTCTCCAGGGGATTTTTCTGACTCTCCACATATTGGAAGACTAAACTTGAGAATTCTTGTTTTCATTTCATTTGAAGTAGCCTTTGGGTAACTGAAAGGACAGTGTAGGTACTTTCAAGATGCTGTCTGCAAAATGAAGCCCTTTCGGCCAATGTAGTCAGAACCTCCAGGGAGGCATTGCTGTTGTAAATGTGACATCTCAGCCAGAAGGGAGATGCTGAGCTCTTTCTGTTCCACAAACAAATTCACAGAGTAAGCCAAAATAGAGAGCTGCAAAACGAATGATACCAATGACCCAAAAGTGTTCCTCATTGGACAAAGCTAGAGAAAACCCAAAATCTTATGGCCCAAAAACCCTCTTGGAAATAAATGTTCAGTAAGGAAGAGAATAAACATGTTGGGGTGGACAGGCCATGCCCATGGCCAGAGTAGTTTAGAGATGGCCTGTCCTCTCAGATGAATACACATGGCAGTGTAAACCTTTTGCAGACAGCAGCAATGGTCATCACTGTGTAAGTGCTTAGTCTGGTGACAACCTGTCCCGGGTACCACACAAAGGAGCAGACCTGGGTCTCTTCCTCTGCCCCACGTCACTCCCTCAGGAAGGCAGCTCAGGCGCTTTCAGGACCTGCCTGCCTGTCTGGCTCATCCATGAGCTGCAACCACCTCCAGGGTAGACTCCACCTTCTCTTCTCTATGCACCATAAACCTGCACACAGTGGGCCTCCAGAACCTGAAGAAACTCGCCCCATCTCCACTGTAGCCAGAAGCCTCCCCAGGCATCAAACAACTGTGGAGTCACTTTGGCCCAAGCCCTAGTTCTAGACCCCTGGAGCGTACTTCAGCCTTTACAGTGTGAATAATCAGGTCCTTGATACACAGATTCCCAGCTGTCAGATCTGAGCTTTGGATTCACAGTCAGCTCTGCCCCTCCCATGGCAGCCAGGTGGGCCACGATGCAGGCAAAGGAGCACATGAGTTGAGTTTCAAGGGAGGCATTGAAACGACAGCAGTGGATACAACTTGTTGCAATCTGAGTGAGGGTCCCTGCCTGTCTCAGAAAAGGCCTCTGCTGTGCCAGTGTGGAGGAGGGCCCCGATGGTGCAAAGGAAAGAGAGATACTCAGGGGCAAACTCTCTTGGCCTCTCCTGTAGCAGCTCCAGTGGTAGCCTGTGAACATTGGACAGCCAATGTGGTCACATGAGCATGACTCTAATTTCCTCACAAAGCAAGAGAAAGGGAGCAGGGTGTAGGAGTACCCAGAGGGTTTGGTGAGGTGGAGGAAGGGAGGTGCTTTTCCATTTCTTCAGTGCAAACTGATTTTATGAGTCTCAGAGCTGCCAGATGGGCAGTTATCAAGTCAGGGCCCCACAGTACCCAGTGTGGGCAGGGTGCCTTAGCCCCTGTCACACGGACAACACCCACCATGTGGCCTCCCTGAGTTCTAACAGCAGTAACTGGGTGGTTTGTCTGGGTACACACTTTCTTGCTGTAGCTGAGTTACCCACTTCTTAGAGCCCCAGTTTTCTCTTCTAGAATAAGGATATAGAGTGCTACCTTAGCAGGTTGCTACCTTAATTGTGTGAAGACTCTTCAGGGTAATCCTTCAATTAGAAGCTGGTCTTAAGAGATATTGGGCTTCCCTGATACCTCAGCTAGTGAAGAATCCTCCTGCATTGCAGGAGAGCCCAGTTTGATTCCCGGGTCAGGAATCCTGATCCACTGCAGAAGGGTCAGGCTACCCAGTCCAATATCCTTGGGCCTCCTTTGTGGCTCAGCTGGGAAAGAATCTGCCTGCAATGCCGGAAACCTGGGTTCAACCCCTGGGTTTGGAAGATCCCCTGGAGAAGGGAAAGGCTGCCCACTCCAGTATTCTTGCCTGCAGAATTCCATAGATCATGTAGTTTCTGGGGTCACAAAGAGTTGGGCATGACTGAAAGACTTTTCATTTCACTTTCAAGAGATATCCCCTGAATCAAGAGTAGACTAGAGTCTCCCAGTGCCATCTGGCATGTCTTCCCTGAAGCCAGCCAAAACCCACACACTTGCATTTCCAGGGTCTCCATGTAGTCTGCTGGACAGAAAACCCAGCGTGGTTCCAACAAGGTCACAGAGAAGCAGAAGGATTCACAGGCAGACGGCTCCCCTCAGGTCTCAGGGGGAGCTACGGGACCACAACAGGAGCCAGTGCTCTCAAGCCCTGGGTTCAGCAGCACCCTCATTCTCAAGCCAGCGCCTCTGCCCTGATGGGAGCAGAAAGGTCACCAATCACCCCAGGCTGACCTCACGCCCCTCCCACTGCTGTAGACTGACCTCACTGGCCCCGCCCCTTCCAGCAGTGGAGGGCTCCTCTTCCCCTTGATTCCAGCGTGGGTCCCGGCCTGGGCCCCGATTGGTCACTGCCCCAGTCCGGAGCCCATCACGGTAGCCAGGGAGGATGGAACACACTGATTGGACAGGTTCAGGTCTTGTGACCATACTCTCCAGGACACCTGTGAGTGCCTCACCATATGTCAGGGGTAGAGACAGTGCGATGCCCCAAGAGCAGAGCTGGGAATCCAGTCACTGTGTTCATGTGCATAGTGTCCTGGGACAAGCTTGCACATCCTCTCTACACAGTGCTTTGCTCTCTGCAGACAAAATATTCATGGCACACCTCTTCCCTTCCCAAGCGCAGTTTCATGCAACCATATTCAAGGGAGCAAGGCCTCCTGTTTGAAGATAGGTTTGGAGATCCCCCTCCTAGCATCTAGGCTTCTTCTGTGGCTCATGTTAGAATAATTGATTCAGTCTAAAAATACCCACGAGCACCACCACATACTGCTCTGTGTTTTCAGGATTATTACCTGTTCTGAGTAGAGATAATGTGCCAGGGGCCCCTCAAATGGAGTGAATTTTGTCCAAGGAAGCATCTGAGACACTGAATCCCTGAATCACTTTGCTGTACATCTTAAACTAACAACTCTTTAAAAATCCATAATACCACAATGAAAAAGAAAGGTATTCACTCATCAAAAATTGTTGAAAAATTTGTCAAGTTTTCCTTTCAAGTGTTGGTTCTTGGTATGTGTCTTAATTGCTTTGGTGGTGTTTTGTGAGACAGGGATCCAATTTACTTTCCCAATGGATGAAAAATAGCCCCAGTAGGCCTCCTCTCTTCGTTTACATATTCAGTTCAGTCGCTCAGTCTTGTCCGACTCTCTGCCACCCCATGCCAGGCCTCCCTGTCCATCACCAACACCCGGAGTACTTTCAGGCTCACGTCCATCAAATCAATGATGCCATCTAGCCATCTCATCCTCTGTCGTCCCCTTCTCCTCCTGCCCCCAATCGATCCTAGAATCAGAGTTGTTTCCAATGAGTCAACTCTTCGCATGAGGTGGCCAAAGAACTGGAGTTTCAGCCCTAGCATCATTCCTTCCAAAGAAATCCCAGGGCTGATCTCCTTCAGAATGGACTGGTTGGATCTCCTTGCAGTCCAAGGGACTCTCAAGAGCTGTCTC
>NW_011481084.1:20251-22446 GCF_000754665.1 Bison bison bison | reverse complement strand
TCTCCTTGGAAGTTTGACCACTTCCAATTTGCCTCGATTCATGGACCTAACATTCCAGGTTCCCACACAATATTGCTCTTTACAGCATTGGACCTTGCTTCTATCACCAGTCACATCCACAGCTGGGTATTCTTTTTGCTTTGGCTCCATCCCTTCATTCTTCCTGTAGTTATTTCTCCACTGATCTCCAGTAGCATATTGGGCACCAACTGACCTGGGGAGTTCCTCTGTCAGGATCCTACCATTTTACATTTCATACGGTTCATGGGGTTCTCAAGGCAGGAATGCTGAAGTGGTTTGCCATTTCCTTCTCCAGTGGACCACATTCTGTCAGATCTCTCCATTATGACCCATCTGTCTTGGGTATCCCTCACGGCATGGCTTAGTTTCATTGAGTTAGACAAGGCTGTGTTCCATGTGATAAGATTAGCTACTTTTCTATGATTATGGTTTCAGTGTGTGTGCCTTCTGATGCCTTCTCACAACACCTACCATCTTACTTGGGTTTCTCTTACCTTGGTCGTGGGGTATCTATTCACAGCTGCCCTGGCAAAGTGCAGCCACTGTTCCTTACCTTGGACGAGGGGTATCTCTTCAGGGCTGCCCCTCCTGACCTTGAACGTGGAGTAGCTCCTCTCAGCCGTCCTGCACCCATGCAGAGCCTTTAGTGGTGTTTAAAATACAAATCTGACTGTGCCAACCATAAGTAAAGTGATGTCGCTCAGTCGTGTCCGACTCTTTGCGACTCCATGGACTGTGGCCCACCAGGCTCCTGTATCCATGGACTTTTCTAGGCAAGAGTACTGGAGTGGGTTGCCGTTTCCTTCTGAAAGGGATCTTCCCATCCCAAGGATCAAACAAGGGTCCCACATTGCGGGCACACACTTTACCGTCTGAGCCACCAGGGAATCAAGATTTCACAATTCAGAAAGATAGTCAACTGAACATAAGAGACTCCTTGCAAGTGATGTATCTGATGAGCGGTTCATATGTAAATTAGACTAAGAACAAACAGCACTCAAGTCTCCAAGAAAAAACACACCACCTTTGTCCCATCCCTCAACACAAACTGCACCCTAAACCCTTTATCTCACTCTAGTTCAGTTCAGTTCAGTTCAGTCGCTCAGTCCTATCCGACCCTTTGCAACCCCATGAATCGCAGCATTCATGGCCTCTTTGTCCATCAGGATCTCCCAGAGTTCACTCAGACTCACATCCACAGAGTCAGTGATGCCATACAGCAATCTCATCCTCTGTCATCCCTTCTCCTCCTGCCCCCAATCCCTCCCAGCATCAGAGTCTTTTCCAATGAGTCAACTCTTCGCATGAGGTGGCCAAAGTACTGGAGTTTCAGCTTCAACATCATCCCCTCCAAAGAAATCCCAGGGCTGATCTCCTTCAGAATGGACTGGTTGGATCTCCTTGCAGTCCAAGGGACTCTCAAGAGTATTCTCCAAAACCACAGTTCAAAAGCATCAATTCTTTGGCGCTCAGACTTCTTCTCAGTCCAAATCTCACATCCATACATGACCACAGGAAAAACCATAGTCTTGATGAGACTGACCTTTGTTAGTAAAGTAATGTGTCTGCTTTTGAATATGCTATCTAGGTTGGTCATAACTTTCCTTCCAAGGAGTAAGCGTCTTTTAATTTCATGGCTACAGTCATCATCTGCAGTGATTTTGAACCCCCCAAAATAAAGTCTGACACTGTTTCCACTGTTTACCCGTCTATTTTCCATGAAGTGATGGGACCATATGCCATGATCTTCTTTTTCTGAATGTTGAGACTTAAGCCAACTTTTTCACTCTCCACTTTCACTTTCATCAAGACGCTTTTTAGTCCTCTTCACTTTCTGCCATAAGAGTGGTATCATCTGCATATCTGAGGTTATTGATATTTCTCCTGGCAATCTTGATTCCAGCTTGTCTTTCTTCCAGTCCAAGGTTTCTCATGATGTACTCTGCATAGAAGTTAAATAAGCAGGGTGACAATATACGGCCTTGATGTACTCCTTTTCCTATTTGGAACCAGTCTCTTGTTCCATGTCCAGTTCTAACTGATCCTTTCTGACCTGCATACAGATTTCTCAAGAGGCAGGTCAGATGGTCTGGTATTCCCATCTCTTTCAGAATTTTCCACAGTTTATTGTGATCCACACAGTCAAAGGCTTGACATAGTCAATAAAGCAGAAA
>NW_011481084.1:18433-20151 GCF_000754665.1 Bison bison bison | reverse complement strand
TCCTCTGCCTTTTCTAAAACCAGCTTGAACATCAGGAAGTTCATGGTTCATGTATTGCTGAAGCCTGACTTGGAGAATTTTGAGCATTACTTTAGTAGCATGTGAGATGAGTGCAATTGTGCGGTAGTTTAAGCATTCTTTGGCATTACCTTTCTATGAATTGGAATGAAAACTGACCTTTTCCAGTCCTGTGGCCACTATTGAGTTTTCCAAATTTGCTGGCATAATGAGTGCAGCACTTTCACAGCATCATCTTTCAGGATTTGAAATAGCTTAACTGAAATTCCATCACCTCCACTAGCTTTGTTCATAGTGATGCTTTCCAAGGCCCACTTGACTTCACATTCCAGGGTGTTTGGCTCTAGATGAGTGATTACACCATCGTGATTATCTGGGTCATGAAGTTCTTTTTTGCACAGTTCTTCTGTGTATTCTTGCCATTTCTTCTTAATATCTTCTGTTTCTGTTAGGTCCATACAATTTCTCTCCTCTATCGAGCCCATCTTTGCATGAAATCTTCCTTTGGTATCTCTCATTTTCTTAAAGAGATCTCTGGTCTTTCCTATTCTGTTGTTCCCCTCTATTTCTTTACATTGATCACTGAGGAAGGCTTTCTTATCTCTTCTTCCTATAATTTGGAACTCTGCATTCAGATGCTTATATCTTTCCTTTTCTCCTTTGCTTTTTGCTTCTCTTCTTTTCACAGCTATTTGAAAGGCCTCCCCAGACAGCCATTTTGGTTTTTTGCATTACTTTTCCATGGGGATGGTCTTGATCCCTGTCTCCTGTATAATGTCACGAATGTCAGTCCATAGTTCATCAGGCACTCTATCTATCAGATCTAGGCCCTTAAATCTATTTCTCACTTACACTGTATAATCATAAGGGATTTGATTTAGATCACACCTGAATGGTCTTGTGGTTTTCCCGATTTTATTCATTTTAAGTCTGAATTTGGCTATAAGGAGTTCATGATCTGAGCCAGAGTCAGCTCCTGGTCTTGTTTTGCTAACTATATAGAGCTTCTCCGTCTTTGGCTGCAAAGTATATAATCAATCTGATTTCTGTGTTGACCATCTTTTGATGTCCATGTGTAGAGTCTTCTCTTGTGTTGTTGAAAGAGGGTGTTCGCTATGACCAGTGCATTTTCTTGGCAAAACTCTATTAGTCTTTGCCCTGCTTCATTCCGTATTCCAAGGCCAAATTTGCCTGTTACTCCAGGTGTTTCTTGACTTCCTACTTTTGCATTCCAGTCCCCTATAATGAAAATGACATCTTTTGGGGGTGTTAGTTCTAAAAGGTCGTGTAGGTCTTCATAGAATCGTTCAACTTCAGCTTGTTCAGCATTATTGGTTAGGGCATAGACTTGGATTACTGTGATATTGAATGGTTTGCCTTGGAAATAAACAGAAATCATTCTGTCTTTTTTGTGATTGCATCCAAGTACTGCATTTCGGACTCTTGTTGACCATGGAGAAAGGAAATGTCAACCCACTCCAGTATTTTTGCCTAGAGAATCCCATGGACAGAGGAACCTGGCGGGCTACAGTCCACGGGGTCGCAAAACGTCAGACATGACTGAGCGACTAATACTTTATACTGCATTTCAGACTCTTTTGTTGACCATGATGGCTACTCCATTTCTTCTAAGGGATTCCTGCCTGCAGTAGTAGATATAAGGGTCATCTGAGTTAAATTCACCCATTCCAGTCCATTTT
>NW_011481084.1:12594-18094 GCF_000754665.1 Bison bison bison | reverse complement strand
CCCGGGCATGGCTTAGTTTCATTGAATTAGACAAGGCTGTGGTCCTAGTGTGATTAGATTGACTAGTTTTCTGTGAGTATGGTTTCAGTGTGTCTGCCCTCTGATGCCCTCTTGCAACACCTACCGTCTTACTTGGGTTTCTCTTACCTTGGACATAGGTTATCTCTTCACGACTGGTCTAGCAAAGCGCAGCCGCTGCTCCTTACTTTGGACCAGGGGCATCTCCTTACCACCACCCTTTCTGACCTTGAAGGTGGAATAGCTCCTCTAGGCCCTCCTGTGCCCGCACAACCACTGCTCCTTGGAGGTGGGGTTGCTCCTCCTGGCCATCACCAGATAATCACACCATCGTGATTATCTGGGTCATGAAGATCTTTTATGTATATTTCTTCTGTGTATTCTTGCCATCTCTTCTTAATATCTTCTGCTTCTGTTAGGTCCATACAATTTCTATCTGGTCTCACGTGTGGGGCAGCTCCTCCTGGCCGCCGCCCCTAACCTCGGACATGGGGTACCTCCTCTCGGCCATTCCTGCACTGTCACTTTCTGCACTGTTGGCCGCTGCTCCTGACCTCAGACATGGGGTAACACCTTTCGGCCACCTCCCCTCAGGCATGGGGTCCTCCCGGCTTCTGCCCCTGACCTCGGACATGGGGTAGCTCCTCTCGGCCATGATAAGTGTGCCAGTCGTGGCCGCCCGTGCCTGGCGTGCTGCAGTCCATGGGGTCGCAAAGAGTTGGACGTGACTGAGCAACTGAACTGAACTGAACTAAACCAGATCTGTAGGTCAGAAGATTAAAGAATTTAATTGTTTTCCAAGCTGTTAATATATTATATACAATTCCAGTCAAAATCCTAGCAGATGCTTTGTTAGAAATTAACAAATTAATTATAGAAGTCCAACTGTAAAAAATCTAGAATAATGAAAACAACCTTTCAAAAGAAGATTAAAGATGAAATACAAAGAATATCTCATTTTTAGAATTATGATAAAGCAAAATTAATCAAGACAATGTGCTGTTTCAAATAGATTAATGAAACAGAATAGAATATAACATACCTATAAATTTTAATCAAATTTTATAACTATAAAATATACTATTTAAATAGTAAGCATAGCACAAATTAAAACTAAAGCCATAACACTTCTATAAGAAAATTTTGGAGAAATTATTTGATGCCTTGTTCTAGAAGAATTCCTTAGCTCTGGTAACAACATGCAAAATCCCTTAAAGAACAGATAATAAAATGGTTAAAAACACTTACCTGCTCTTAAAAAAATCTGTTAAGATAATAAAAATAATAACTGCAACAAAATATTTGCAAAGCACATTTCACCAAAGATGGCATGTGGTTGATGATAAACACATGACTAAGTGGTAACTATCATTAACCATTAGGTAAATACAATTAAAACTACAGTGTGATAACACTGCATACCTATTAGAATGGCCCCAAATTAAAATGAGTGTACCTAGTGTCTGTGAGGATGTGGAGGAGCTAGTGTGATTGAAAGTTGTTCAGTTGTGTCCGACTCTTTGTGACCCCATGGACGATACAGTCCATGGAATTCTCCAGGCAAGAATACTGGAGTGGGTAGCCTCTACCTTTTCCAGGGGATCTTCTCAACCCAGGGTTCAAGCACAGGTGTCCCACATAACAGGCAGATTCCTAACTAGCTGAGCCAAAAGGGAAGCCCAACTGGTATGCTCATGTAATATTAGTGGGAATATGAAAGCCTACAATAACTTTGGAAAAATATATTTTGGCAATTTCTTTGAAAGTTAAACATTGAATACCATATGATCTAGCCAAGTCATTTCCATGTAGAGAAATGAAGGCATATTTGCATACAAAGTATTATATATTAATGTTCATAAAAATTTTATTTCTAATAACTCTAAGCTGGAAACAGTTAAAATGTTATCAACAGAGTTAAACAGAGTGATAAAATGGTTAAACAGAATGGATTAAAAAAACACAATTTGTGGTTTATTCTCATATTAGAATACTATTTAGCATTAAAATGCATGAAGTCTTCAGTCAGTTCAGTTCAGTCACTTAGTCATGTTGGACTATTTGCAACCCATGGACTACAGACATCAGGCTTCCCTGTCTATCACTCTCAGAACTTGCTCAAACTCATGTCCATTGAGTCGGGGATGCCATCCAACCATCTCATGCTCTATCATCCCTTTCTCCTCCTGCCTTCAATCTTTCCCAGCATCAGGGTCTTTCCCAATGAGTTAGTGCCTCGCATCAGGTGGCCAAAGTATTGGAGCATCAGATTCAGCATCAGTCCTTTCAGTGAATATTCAGGACTGACTTCATTTAGGATGGACTGGTTGGATCTCATTGAAGTCCAAGGGACTCTCAAGAGTCTTCTCCAACACCACAGTTCAAAAGCATAAATTCTTTGGCACTCAACTTTCTTTATAGTCCAACTCTCACATTCATACATGACTACTGGAAAAACCATAGCCTTAACTAGACAAACCTTTGTTGACAGAGTAATGTCTCTGCTTTTCAATATGCTGTCTAGATTGGTCATAAGGTTTCTTCCAAGGAGCAAACATCTTTTAATTTCATGGCTCAAGTAGCAATCTGCAGTGATTTTAGACAACTCCCCCCGCCCCCCACCACATAAAGTCTGTCACTGTTTCCATTGTTTCCCCATCTATTTGCCATGAAGTGATGGGAATAGATGTTGTGATCTTAGTTTTCTCAATATTGAGTTTTAAGCCTACTTTTTCACTGTCCTCTTTTACTTTCATAAAGAGGCTCTTTAGTTCTTCTTCACTTTCTGCCGTAAGGGTGGTGTCATCTGCATATCTGAAGTTATTGATACTTCTCCCAGCAGTCTTGATTCCAGCTTGTGCTTCAACCAGCCTGACATTTCACATGATGTACTCTGCATATTCTTTGGCATTGCCTTTCTTTGGAATTAGAATGAAAACTGATCTTTTCCAGTCCTGTGGCCACTGCTGAGATTTCTAAATTTGTGGACATATTGAGTGCAACACTTTCACAGCATCATCTTTTAGGATTTGAAATAGTGCAACTGGAATTCCATCACTTCCATAGCATTGTTCATAATGATGCTTCCTAAGGTCCACTTGAGTTTGCATTCCAGGATGTCTGGCTCTGGGTAAGTAATCACACCATCGTGATTATCTGGGTCATGAAGATCTTTTATGTATAGTTCTTCTGTGTATTCTTGCCACCTCTTCTTAATATGTTCTGCTTCTGTTAGGTCCATACCATTTCTGCCTTTTATTGTGCCCATCTTTTCATGAAAAGTTCCCATGATATCGCTAATATTCTTGAAGATATCTCTAGTCTTTCCCATTCTATTGTTGTCCTCCATTTATTTGCATTGATAAATGAGGAAGGCTTTCTTATCTGTCCTTGCTATTCTTTGGAATTTTTCATTCAAATGGGTATATCTTTCCTTTTCTCCTATGCCTTTCACGTCTCTTCTTTCCATAGCTGCTTGTAAGGCCTCCTAAGACAACCAATTTGCCTTTTCCATTTCTTTTTCTTGAGAATGGTCTTGATCACTGCCTTCTGTACAACATCATGAACCTCCATCCACAGATCTTCAGGCACTCTGTCTATCAGATCTAATCCTTTGAATCTATTTTTCACTTTCACTGTATAGTCATAAGGATTTTATTTAGGATATACCTGAATGGTCTACTGGTTTCCCATATTTTCTTCAATTTAAGTCTGAATTTGGCAAAAAGGATTTCGTGATCTGAACCACAATCAGTTCCAGGTCTTGATTTTGCTGACTGTATAGAGCTTCTCCATCTTTGGCTGGAATGAACATCATTAATATGATTTTGGTATTGACCATATGGTGATGTCCATTTGTAGAGTCTTTCCTTGTGTTGTTTGAAGAGGGTGTTTGCTATGACTAGTGCATTCTCTTGACAAAACTCTGTTAGCCTTTGCCCTGATTCATTCTGTATTCCAAAGCTGAATTTGTCTGTTACTCCAGGTGTTTCTTGACTTCCTACTTTTGCACTCTAGTCCCCTATAATGAAAAGGACATCTTTTTGGGGTACAAGTTCTAGAAGGTCTTGTAGGTCTTCATAGGACCATTCACTTCAGCTTCTTCAGCATTATTTGTTGGAGCATAGACCTGGATTACAGTGATATTGAATGATTTGCCTTGGAAACGAACAGAAATCATTCTGTCCTTTTAGAGGTTGCACCCAAGTACTGCACTTTGGACCCCTTTTCCCCCCAAAATGTATCTTTTATTTTTTAATTGAATGATAATTGCTTTACAGAATTTTGCTGTTTTCTGACAAACCTCAATATGAATCAGCCATAGGCATACATATATCCCCTCTCTTTTGAAAATCTCCCCCATCTTCCTCCCCATCCCACCCCACTAGGTTGACACTGAGCCCCTGCTTGAGTTTCCTGAGCCATACAGCAAATTCCTGTTGGCTGTCTATTTTACATATGGTAATGTAAGTCTACATGTTATTCTTTCCATACATCTCACTCTCTTCTCCTCTCTCCCCAAGTCCATAAGTCTATTCTGTCTATTTCTCCATTCTGCCTTGTAAATAAATTCTTCAGTACCATTTTTCTAAATTCCACATATATGTGTCAGAATATGGTATTTATGTTTCTCTTTCTGACTCACTTCACTCTGTATAGTTGGTTCTAGGTTCATCCACCTCATTAGAAGTAACTCAAACATATTCCTTTGTATGGCTGAGTAACATTCCAATGTGTATATATATCACAACTTCTTTATCCATTCATCTGTCTATGGACATTTAGGTTGCTTCCATGATATAGCTATTGTAAATAATGCTGCAATGAACAATGGGATACAAGTGTCTCTTTCAATTTTGGTTTCCTCAGGGTATATGTCTAGGAGAGGGATTGTTGACCTATATGGTGGTTTTATTTCTAGTTTTTAAAGGAATTTCCATACTGTCTTCCATAGTGGCTGTATCAGTTTACTTTCCCACCAACAGTGCAAGACTGTTCCATATTCTCCATACCCTTAGCAGCATTCTTGTTTGTAGACATTTTTGATGAGGTCCATTTTTACTGATATGAGGTGATATCTCATTGTAGTTTTGATGTCCACTGGAGAAGGGAATGGCAAACCACTTCAGTATTCTTGCCTCGAAACCCCATGAATAGTATGAAAAGGCAAAATGATAGGATACTGAGAGGAACTCCCCAGGTCAGTAGGTGCCCAATATGTTACCTGAGATCAATGGAGAAATAACTCCAGAAAGAATGAAAGGATGGAGCCAAAGCAATAACAATACCCAGTTGTGGATGTGAATGGTGATAGAAGTAAGGTCTGATACTGTAAAGAGCAATATTGCATAGGAACCTGGAACAGCAGGTCCATGAATCAAGGCAAATTGGAAGGGTTCAAACAAGAGATGGCAAGAGTGAATGTCGACATTCTAGGAATCAGCGAACTAAAATGGACTGGAATGGGTGAATTTAACTCAGA
>NW_011481084.1:11992-12216 GCF_000754665.1 Bison bison bison | reverse complement strand
GTAGGAAGTCAAGAAACACCTGGAGTAACAGGCAAATTTAGCCTTGGAATACAGAATGAAGCAGGGCAAAGACTAATAGAGTTTTGCCAAGAAAATGCACTGGTCTTAGCAAACACCATCCTCCAACAACACAAGAGAAGACTCTACACATGGACACCACCAGATGGTCAACACCAAAATCAGATTGATTATATTATTTGCAGCCAAAGATGGAGAACTGTATA
>NW_011481084.1:8400-10418 GCF_000754665.1 Bison bison bison | reverse complement strand
TTCTAGTGGTCATGTATGGATTTGAGAGTTGGACTGTGAAGAAGGCTGAGAGCCAAAAAATTGATGCTTTTGAACTGTGGTGTTGGAGAATATTCTTGAGAGTCCCTTGGACTGCAAGGAGATCCAACCAGTCCATTCTGAAGAAGATCAGCCCTGGGATTTCTTTGGAAGAAATGATGCTGAAGCGGAAACTCCAGTATTTTGGCCACCTCATGTGAAGAGTTGACTCATTGAAAAAGACTCTGAATGCTGGGAGGGATTGGGGGAAGGAGGAGAAGGGAACGACAGAGGACGAGATGGCTGGATGGCATCACTGACTTGATGGACATGAGTTTGAGTGAACTCTGGGAGATTGTGATGGACAGGTAGGCCTAGCCTGCTGCGATTCATGGGGTCGCAAATAGTCGGATACGACTGAGCGACTGAACTGAACTGAATTGAACTGAACAATGAGCTCTACCGAACATCTTTTCATGTGTTTGTTAGCCATCTGTATGTCTTCTTTGGAGAAATGTCTTTTCAGGTCTTTTTCCCACTTTTTGATTGGGTTGTTTTTCTGGTATTGAGTTGTATGAGCTGCTTATATATTTTGGAAATTACTCCTTTTTCAGTTGTTTCATTTGCTATTATTTTATCCCATTCTGAGGGCTTTATTTTCACCTTGTTTACAGTTTCCTTTGCTATGCAAGAGCTTTTAAGTTTAATCAGGTTCCACTTGTTTACTTTTGTATTTATTTCCATTACTCTAGGAGGTGGGTCACAGAGGATTTTGCTTTTATTTATGTCATCAAGTGTTCTGCCTATGCTTTCCTCTAAGAGTTTTATAGTTTCTGGTCTTATATTTAGATCTTTAATCCATTTTGAGTTTATCTTTTTTGTATGGTGTTAGGAAGTGTTCGAATTTCATTTTTTTTTTATGTGTAGCTGTCCAGTTTTCCCAGAACCAGCCACTTATTGAAGAGGTTGTCTTTGCCTCATTGTGTATTCTTGCCTCCTTTGTCAAAAATAAGATACCCATAGTTGCATGGGTTTATTTCTGGACTATATATCTTGTTCCATTGGTTTATATTTCTGTTTTTGTGCCAATACCATACTGTCTTGATGTCTGTAGTTTTGTAGTGTAACCTAACATCAGGAAGCTTGATTCTTCCAGCTCCATTCTTCTTTATCAAGACTGCTTTGGCTATTCTGGGTCTTTTGTGTTTCCATATGAGCTGTGAAAAATTTTCGTGGTAGTTCTGTGAAAAATGCCGTTGGTAATTTTATAGGAATTGCATTAAATCTGTAGATTGCATTTGGTAGTATAGTCGTTTTCACAATATTTATTATTTCTACCCAGGAACATGGAATATCTCTCCATCTGTTTATGTCATCTTTGATTTCTTTCATTAGTGTCTTATAATTTTCTGTGTACAGTTATCTTGTCTCCTTAGGTAAGATTATTCCTAGATATTTAATTATTTTTGTTGCAATGGTGAATGGGATTAATTCCTTAACTGCTCTTTCTGATTTTTCATTATTATTATATAGAAATGCAAATGATTTTTCTGTACTAATTTTGTGTCCTGCAACTTTGCTAAATTCACTGATTAGCTCTAGTAATTTTTCTGATACCATTTTTAGTGTTTTCTATGTACAGTATCACATCATCTGCAATCAGAGAGAGCTTTACTTTTTTTCTGATCTGGATTCCTTTAATTTCTTTGTCTTCTCTGATTCCTGTAGTTAGGACTTCCAGAACTATGTTGAATAATAGTTGCAAAAGTGGACATTCTTGTCTTGTTTCTGATCTCAAGGGGAATGCTTTCAGTTTTTCACCATTGAGAATAATGTTTGCTTATCTTATATGGCCTTTACTATCATAAGGTAGTTTCCTTCTATGCCCATATTTTGAAAATTTTTCATCATAAATAGTTGCTGAATTCTGTCAAAGGCTTTTTCTGTGTCTATTGAGATGATCATATGTTTTCTTTTTCTTTCAATTTGTTAATATGGTGTATCACATTGATTGATTTCCA
>NW_011481084.1:3674-5691 GCF_000754665.1 Bison bison bison | reverse complement strand
TCTGAATTCTTTTTCACGTAATTTTACGGTTTCCTTTTAATTTCCTCTTCATTTTTTTTTTTTTTGCACTTCTGTGTTTCTAGTTTGTTCCTTCATTTGTGCAGTGTTTCTCTGCCTTTTCATTTTTTAAAATAGTTATTGTGTTTGAGGTCTCCTTTTCCCAGGCTTCAAGGAAAATTGAATTATTTCCTTGAAGAAAGTTGAATTATTTCTTCCTTTTGGTTTCTGCCCTCCTAAGGTTGGTCCAGTGATTTGTGTGAGGTTTGTATAAGGTGAGACTTGTGCTGAGTTTCTATTTGCTTGTTTGTTTTTCCTCTGACGGGCAAGGCTAAGTGAGGTGGTACTCCTGTCTCCTGATGATTGGGTTTGTATTTTTGTTTTGTTTGTTGTTTAGATCAGGTGTCCTTCACAGGGTGTTACTGGTAGTTGGGTGATCCCAGGTCTTGTATTCAAATAGTTTCCTTCATGTGAGTTCTCACTATTTGACACTCCCTAGGGTTAGTTGTCTGATAGTCTAGGGCCTTGGAGTCAGTGTTCCCACTCCAAAGGCTCAGGGTTTGATCTCTGCTCAGGAATGAAGATTCCACAGTTGGTTTGTTATGGCACTGAGGGAGAGTAAAACAAATGCACAAAAACTAGGAATAAAAGATGCATCCCAGACAAATAGCAGTTACAAAATCAGGCAAATAATAGTTAAAATAATGGAATATGCATATATATATACCCATGAGCAAAGTGAAAACAGTCCAACAAAAATAAAGTACAGTAGATTGATCTGGCAAAGAACAGTTAAGAACAAAACAAAAAGCACAAACTGCAAAACAAAACTAAAGCAAGGTGCCAAGTGGGGAATATAGCAATGAAAACAAAATCAGCAAGTATGTTGAGAGGAAAGGAAAGAAAGAAAATATAGAAAGAATACACACGCAAAGTTAGAGGTAGATGAAGAAGATTTATATATGTTAAAGATTGATTGCAAGAGGAAAAGAAAAGTAGGAAAGGCAAATGAAGGAATAAATGTAGAAAAAAATATAGTAGGTTTAAAAAATTAAAAATTAAAATTAGAGAAAAAAGAAAAAAAAATGGAAGAAGAAAGAAAAAAGGGGAAAGAAAGAAAAAGTCCACCGAACTGCAAAAGCCCAATGTAGAGGCAGAGATTTTTTTTTTTTTTTTTTTTTGAGGCAGAGATTTATACCAACCAAAGAAAGTGCGATTGAATATACACATATACATATATATAGCCATAAGCAAAACCAAAACAGTCCAACAATAATTATGTACAATAGTTTGACCTGGTCAACAAAGGAAAGCAAAAATTATATCTACCAGAGCAAAAATAATTAAAGCACAAACTGGAAAACAAAACTAAAGCAAGGTGCCAATTGGGGAAAAAAGCAATGAAAATTAAACTAACAAATATGTTGAGTGACAAGGATTGAAAGAAAAGAAAAAAGAATAGATATGCAAAATTAATAGAGGTAGATAAGATTTACAAAGAAGATGGCACCCCACTCAAGGACTCTTGCCTGGAAAATCCCATGGATGGAGGAGCCTGGTAGGCTGCAGAGTCAAACACGACTGAGGGACTTCACTTTCACTTTTCACTTTCATGCATTGGAGAAGGAAATGGCAACCCACTCCAGTGTTCTTGCCTGGAGAATCCCAGGGACAGGGGAGCCTGGTGGGCTGCCATCTATAGGGTCGCACAGAGGCAGACACGACTGAAGCAACTTAGCAGCAGCAGCAGCAGTGCCAATAAAATCAACAACTACAGCAGAGAGGGGTACAAAAGGGGGGGGGGGAAACAGAAAAAAAAAATCCAAAAGAACCTACAGAACAAGTCAAAAAATAAGAATATTAAATATTTTTCTTGAGTCACTGCTGTTAGAATCCTTTCCAGCACTGGGAATCACAGTCCACCTTACCTTCCTAGGATGCCCTCCAACACTGCACTGATCTCTGAACCTGCTGTGAGGGCTGCTAAGATTCTAATCTGGTCCTACTCCTGTGTGTCCTT
>NW_011481084.1:0-344 GCF_000754665.1 Bison bison bison | reverse complement strand
TTCTTTATAGTCCAACTATCACATCGATACATGACTACTGGAAAAACCATAACCTTGAATAGACGGACCTTTTTTGGCAAAGTAATGTCTCTGCTTTTTAATATGCTGTCTAGAATGGTGATAACTTTCCTTCCAGGGAGCAAGCATCTTTTAATTTCATGGTTGCAGTCATCATCTGCAGTGATTTTGGAGCCCATAAAAATAAAATTAGCCACTTTTCCCACTGTGTCCCCATCTATTTGCCATGGAGTGATGGGACCGAATGCCATGATCTCAGTTTTCTGAATGTTGAGCTTTAAGCCAACTTTTTCACTCTCCTCTTTCACTTTTATCAAGAGGCTCTT
>NW_011481083.1:15869-17184 GCF_000754665.1 Bison bison bison | reverse complement strand
AAAACCATGCAGCCCAGCCACTCTCCCTAACCTTTGAGAAAAGGGGTTTCTCCCAGTACATTACAAGTTCCATGAGGTCAAGAACCATCTCTGTAATATCCACTTTTCTATAAAGTTGCTGATTTATTTTTCCTGTGATTGAGAGTTCTTTATATATTAGATTTCTCCCTTTGTATGTAATAAGAATTGCAAATGTCAATAGTTTAGCATTTGTCTTTTGACCTTCCTTCTAACATTTCATGTTTTTGTTCATTGTATGTGTCTTCTACCAAACTCCAGGAGGGCAGTGATTTTAACTTATTCACAGCTATAACTCTAGTGCCTTGCTTATAGTAAACGTTCAATAAATATTTGTTAATGAAAAATAATTATTAATGTTGTATAGGCCTGAAAATGAGGTGACATGTAAATACTGAGTGCCTTGACCATCCCTTGACCTTGGTTCCTAATGACCTGGGATCTTAATTAATCAAGATTAAAGATTCATAGAAGAAAGTCCTGGACACAGTGGCAGCAGAGCTGAGTTCCAGGCTCAACTATGCCATGGCTTATAGTATGAACTTAGGGAATTCCCTTCTTTGCTCTTGTTTATAAATTTGGCAGACTAGATTATCTTCAGGGCTTTCATGGTGGCTCAGTCAGTAAAGAATCTGCCTGCCATGCTGGAGACCTGGGTTTGATCCCTGGGTTGGGACGATCCCCTGGAGGAGGGCATGGCAACCCACTCTAGTATTCTTGCTTGGAGAATTCCCATGAACAGAGGAGCCTGATGGGCTACAGTCCACAGGGTCACAAAAAGTCTGGCATGGCTGAGCAACTAAGCACAGATGGTTTTCAAGAACCCTCTTTTCTCATTTATGAATTTTTCAAATGCTCTGAGTGATAGAGATATCAAAGATAATACAACTGACCAGGACACTACACTCCCAGATTTCTTGCTCTAGTGAGAGAAATAGGCACTCACCAAACAATCTTACAGTAAAAAATCAAGATTTATGTAGGATAAATATAGAGCCTTATAAGAGAAAATAATAGTAAATCTAATTTTGCATGAGTTTAGGTAAGTCTTCCTTCCAAACTATCTAAAACTGAGATCTCAAGGATGACCTAGACTAAGTAAAGTTCTCTGGGTTTTGTTTATTTAATATATATGTGTGTATGTGTTCAGCTGTTCAGTCATATCTGACTCTTTGCAACCCTGTGGACTGTAGCCTGCCAGACTCCTCTGTCCATGAGATTCTCCAGGCAAGAATACTGGAACGGAGTGCCATTTCCTCCACTAGGGGATCTTCCTGACCCAGGGATCAAACTGGCA
>NW_011481083.1:11035-13357 GCF_000754665.1 Bison bison bison | reverse complement strand
TACTATTTAGGAAATGTTACCTAGTAATGAGGTTAGCTCCCATAGTGCCTGTTTAAGGGGGAGGATAATCTTGTTCTTAATGATTAAGATGAAAATGAAAATATACATATGAATATGATGCTTATTTTCAGCCAATGATGTGTTTCTCTTTAAAGTTTGGAATTTATCGTCAGGATGGTCTTTTACTCTAGTGCTTAAAAAGGATCAGTGGCTCTCCATTGCCTGAAGCTAAAAGTTGAAAATTACTCAACCAGTTAGCCAGGACCCTTCACAACTTGTCCACAACCTATGTCTTCATCCTTATCCACCTATTCTGTATTCTAACTACAATATCACATCCCCTATACTCTAGTAGTACATCTCTGACCTGTCTGTATGCCTCTCTATAGATGTGGAAAGTTTCCTGGCCCCCTCACATATATCCTGAAAGGTGGCCTCTTCAGGCTCAGCTCAATTATCATCTTTAGGAAACCACTCTTAGCTTCATAGACAAAGTGTCCTATACTACATATTTTTGTTCAGTCACTAAATCATGTCTGACTCTTTGCAACCCCATGAACTGCATTACACCAGACTCTCCTGTCCTTCATTATCTCCCAGAGTTTGTCTGCTGCCTCTTCTCCTTTTGCCTTCAAACTTTCCCAGCATCAGGGTTTTTTCCAATGAGTAATCTCTTTGCATCTTGTGGCCATGGTATTGGAGCTTCAACCTCAGCATCAGTCCTTCCAAAGAATATTAATGGTTGTTCTCCTTTAGGATTGACTGGTTTGATCTTGCAGTTATTGCCTGATTACATTGCATTTAAGTTATCTGTTGACATACCTAGGATGAAATCAGGCAGGGACCTTGGTTTATTTGCTTTGGGATTCCCAGAACCTTAGGGTAAGTCTGCATGAAGCAGACTTTCTGTAAATTCTTGTTAAATCTGATTAAAATACCTATTGAAAGATCCTTTCCACACATGTTCAGTTGCCAACTCCAATCCTACCCCAGTCAAAAATCTCTTCAGATAGCAGGGTTATCTCTTTTCATAGGCTCCACACCTAGCACACAGTAGGCTCTTAATGAAAGACCTAGAATCATATTCTGGCTCAAGGTGAAGATAAGATTGTACAGCTATTGGGTTTTCTTGCAAATCTCTACTTTCTTTCTATGAACATACTGATAGAAAATTTGAAAAGAAATGAACAAAGTTACAATCAGGGTTACATTTCTGTCACCTTAAGTAAGGAAGATAAGGAAATTAAAATCCAAAAGAAAAGGAAACCTTAGTGGAGAGGAGAAGGAAAAGATCTATCATATAAAGATAAAAGGAGAAAATCTATAAATAGATTTCTCTCTCTTGGCCACTTAATAGAAAAGTAACTAGGTTCAATTGACTCAATGATTACTTTTCTGAGATTTCACAGAACTCCTGATTCTTATTTACAGGGTAAGAGAGAGATTACAGAACGCAGACATAGACTGTAATAGGACAAGAGCCTATGTAGAACAAGGTTATGACCTAAACCTAGATCCTGGCTGTGTCATTGACCCACTTGGGCAAGATTCTTACCCTCTCTGGGCTCCATTTTCCTTATCTTCAAAATAAATAAATTGGTTTCTTGACATTATAGAATGAGGTAAAAATGCTCTCCAAGGATAAGGTCTTTCTTCTTGTTAGATTACACTCCACAGGCCTACAAGCCTCTGTGCTTGTTCAGTTTCAAGACGAAAGAAAGAGCCCAGAGTCAACGACAGAGACATTAATGGCTTAATAGATGAAGGATCTTACATGTCTGAAGTAAGGTGGTGGAGCAGCACCCCACCATGTGGAGTGGAAGGTAGGCAGGTCAGAGTCTCAGGCTCACTCCTAGTGGGGAGGAGAGATGGCCAGTTATAGGGGGAATTTATGTCGGGTTCGCTCATCATTTACCAGGGAAACTAGAATAGGGGCACATCCCTCACTGCCCCTTTGATAAGAATAATCACTAGCTTGGACCTGGGGCAAGTATATAGGAAGGTCAATCATATGAGTAGGGTGTAGGTAAAGCAGGCAGTGGTCAAGCTGGGGATGTACAGAGAGCAAGAGAACAGCCACATACACTTCTCAAGCAGAGATCTCTCATCTTGGGGCACAAGGTTCAGTTTTGCCTGACCTCTAAACACCATTTTCGAGAAAACATCTGGAGTTGATCTGACTATAGTCTATAACTATCTCATGCAAACCAAACTCACAGAGAATGGATGTATTAACAAGGGGTTTGTGTTTGCTTGTTTGTTATATTTTTTAATTCTAGAGCAAATATAATCCCCAAATAGCTGATTTTTTCCATCGTCAAC
>NW_011481083.1:7856-10897 GCF_000754665.1 Bison bison bison | reverse complement strand
CGTCAACAAGATTAACTCATCTGCAGAAATAACCCAGAAGGGTAAGTGGAAATTCTGTATGAACACTGGGGAAAAAAAAAAAAAAAAACCAGAATCAAGAGCTGAAAGTGGTCATTTTATCTATAGTAATGTCTAAGGGACAGAGAAAAGAAATGAGTAACCCTGATCCTCTTTTTAATATCCCATCAGACCTCTTAGGGCTTCCCTGATAGCTCAGTTTGTAAAGAATCCACCTGTAATGCAGGAGACCCCTGTTCAATTCCTGAGTTGGGAAGATTTGCTGGAAAAGGGATAGGCTAACCACTCCAGCAGTTTTTGGGCTTCTCTTGTAGCTCAGCTGGTAAAGAATCCACCTGCAATGAAGGAGACCTGGGTTTGATCCCAGGGTTGGGAAGATCCCATGGAGAAGGGAAAGGATACCCACTCTAGCATTCTGGTATGGAGAATTCCATGGACTGAATGGGGTCCATGGGGTCACAAAGTGTAGGACACGACTGAACAACTTTCACTTTTCAGACTTCTTAAGATTCCACCTTAGTTAGGTTTCTGATTTCTGTTAGGCACTGTTCTTTCCTACATGGATTAGTGAGGGCCTCTCTCCCCTTAAAGACTTTTCCATGTAATCTATTACATGCTGATTTTACTGTGATCTATTACATGCTGATTTTATTGGGCAAAATCTCAGAGGAGCAGAGATTTTCCCTTTGGGCAGAGGGAAAGAGGAAAAGGATCTCACTTTGCCCATATTCCTAAGCACAAAGAGATACACCCTCTCCTATGATAGAAATTGGAGTGAGTTCAAGGGACTCTGGAAGAAAGAATTTTCAGATGTACTTTATTTCTGTTGAGGTTATTGATTTGAGAAATTTGTAACCAAAGTGTTGCATTGTTGTCAAGTTTGTTGCTCAGTCACTCAGTCATGTCTGACTCTTTTGCAATGCATGGACCCATGGACTGTAGCCTGGAAGTCTCCTGTATTTGTGGGATTTTCCAGGCAAGAATATTGGAGTGCATTGCCATTTCCTTCTTCAGGGGATCTTCCCGATCCAGGGAATGAACCTATGTCTCCTGCAAGTCTCCTGTATTGCAGGCAGATTCTTTACCACCAGGGAAGCCCATTGTTATCAAGATGAAATACTATTTCATGGGGAAAACCCTAGGCTTCATTGAAGTTACTCTCATGATGAGACAGAATTGGTGGACATACTAGTCAAAGAGAAGAAGTTATCCTCTCCTTCTTTCCCCTGCACTCCTCTACTTTTTTTTATTTCTACTCATTCCTCTCCCATCTTCTCATCCTTTTTTCTTTTTCCTTTTTTCTTCTCTCTTCTCCTTTATCTTCTTCTATCCTCTCCCTCAAGCTGGGAGTTGGGACAGATATTAGGACCAGTGCTAATGTAAAATGGAGCCTGAGGTTATA
Source organism: Bison bison bison (assembly GCF_000754665.1). Classification (NCBI taxonomy): domain Eukaryota; kingdom Metazoa; phylum Chordata; class Mammalia; order Artiodactyla; family Bovidae; genus Bison; species Bison bison. The sequence goes on along the minus strand of NW_011481083.1, from coordinate 9,477 downwards.
ATTGGGTATTTGACTTCCAGACAGAAGAAGAGGGGGAGGGGGAGGGGTAGGAGGGAAGGAGGAGAAGAAGAAGGATGAGGGGGAGGAGGAGGAGGAGGCAAAAGCAGAGGAGGAGAAAGAAGAAAAGAGAGCTACAGAAAAGAAATGAAAATAGATTTGAAATTTTCATCAGATCTCTTTTCATGAAAGCATTAAGATTTTGGACTTAATACCTAACCTTCTTCCAATACGTCTGCCGCAACCAGAATAAGTTTTATCTACACAAAACATTCCTGGAAACATCTGATGCTACGAAAAGCTTTGCTATCATCCAAAGGTAAAACCATACTGTAAATGGGCTCACAGATGACTTCCTCCCTCTGCATCCAAGTTGGAGTTCCCCCATGCACATATTCTTCCTGGGCAGTGTCAAGAGTCTGAAGTGCCCTTTTAGATTTTAGTTTATATAAGACTGTCTCAGCCCAAGTTGATCAGACCTAGAGTTAAAGAATGATGTACTTATCCATCGGACAAGCTGAGGCAAAAGTGATCCATATCCACAGGCTTCACTTTCTAACAAAAAGATGGCATCATGGACTAGTTAATATCTCCAATCTTTAAGAGCCTTTAGAGGACAAATATCTTCACTTCCTTTTTATACAGATGAGAATACTGAGACTGAACAAAATTTTTTAAAAAATCATATGGGAAAGAGATTAGCTCCTGCCTGGCACATAATAGACACTTAGCAAATGCCAGTTCCTTTCTGTGCCACTTAAAAGGGATTCCTCGGGTTGCATCCAGTGTCATTCCTGCATATTATTTTGCCTCCAGATGGCTATTAACCCTAGTCAGATGGACTATATACACCTCTGGCTCTAAGGTCTTAACTTGAAATAGCCTCTTCATGGAATGTTCTCCCTTCCAATCCAAGCTAAAGTAACTGTTCTTATGCTTTTGCTCTCACACCTTAAAAATCCTACTGATTTCCTTCATAGTGTCTGCATGCATGCTAAATTGCTTCACTCCTGTCTGATTTTTTCTGACACTATGGACTGTAGCCTGCCTGGTTCCTCTTTCCATTTGATTCTCCAGGCAGGAATACTGGAGTGCCTTGCCATGCCCTTCTCCAGGAGATCTTCCCCCCCTCAGGGATCAAACTGGCATCTCCTGTCTCTCCTGCATTGACAGGAGGGTTCTTTACCACTAGAACCATTTAGAAAGCCCTTCCTTCACAGTTGTTGCTGTTGCTGTTGTTATTCAGTTGCTCATTCATGTCCAGCCCTTTGCAACACCATGGACTGCAGCATGCCAGCCTTCTCTCTCTACCACCATCTCCCTGAGTTTGCTCAAATTCATGTCCATTGAGTGGGTGATGCCATCCAACTATATCATCTTCTGTCATCCCCATCTTCTTATGCCTCCAATCTTTCCCAGCATCAGGGTGGGTTCTTCACATGAGGTGGAAAAAATATTGGAACTTCAGCTCCAGCATCAGTTCTTCCAATGAATATTCAGAGTTGATTGCCTTTCAGATTGACTAGGTTGAACTCTTGCTGTCCAAGAGACTCTTAAGACTCTTCACCAACATCACAGTTTGAAGACACCAATTCTTCAGTGCTCAACTTTATTTATGGTCCAG
>NW_011481083.1:3605-5808 GCF_000754665.1 Bison bison bison | reverse complement strand
TCAGCTAAGTTATGTCTCTGCTTTTTAATATCCTGGTTGGTCATGCTACTGCTAAGTTGCTTCAGTCGTGTCCGACTCCTAGCAACCCCATGGACTGCAGTCTATCAGGCTCCTCCATCCATGGGATTTTCCAGGCAAGAGTACTGGACTGGGGTGCGATTGCCTTCTCCAAGGTTGGTCAAAGCTTTTCTTAAAGGAGCAAGCATCTTTTAATTTCATGACTGCAGTCACCTTCTTCAGTGATTTTGGAGCCCAAGAAAATAAAGTATGTCTCTGTTTCCATTGTTTCCCCGTCTATTTGCCATGAAGTGATGAGACTGGAAGCCATTATCTTAGTTTTTTGAATGTTGAACTTTAAGACAGCGTTTTCAGTCTCTTCTTTCACTTTAACCAAGAAGCTCTTTAGTTCCTCCTCAGTTTCTGCTATAAGGGTGGTGTTGTCTGCATACCTGAGGTTATTGAAATTTCTCCCAGCAGTCTTGACTCCAGCTTGTGCTTTATCCTTCCCAGCATTTTACATAATGTACTCTGCATATAATAAGTTAAATAAGCAGGGTGACAATATACAGCCTTGATGTGCTCCTTTCCCAGTTTGGAACCAGTCCATTGCTCCATGTCCGGTTCTGTTACTTCTTGACATGCATACATTTTTCTCAGGAAGCAGGTAAGGTGGTCTGGTATTCCCATCTCTTGAAGAATTTTCAACAGTTTGTTGTGATCCACACAGTCAAAGGCTTTAATGTAGTCAATGAAGAAGTAGATGTTTTTCTGGAATTCTCTTGCTTTTTCTATGATCCAGTATACGTTGGCAATTTGATCTCTGGTTCCTCTGCCTTTTCTGAGTCCAGCTTGAATATCTGGAAGTTCTTGGTTCACATACTTTTGAAGGCTAACTTGGAGGATTTTAAGCATTATCTTGCTAGTATGTGAAATGAGGGCAACTGTAAGAAAACTGACTTTTTCCAGTCTTGTGGCCACTGCTGAGTTTTCCAAATTTCCTGGCATATTGAGTGAAGCACTTTAACAGCCTCATCTTTTAGGATTGGAAATAGCTCATCTGGAGTTCCATCACCTCCAGTAGCTTTGTTCATAGTGATACTTTCTAAGGCCCACTTGAATTCACACTCCAGGATGTCTGGCTCTAAGTATGTCATGGTTATCTGGGTATTTAAGATCTTTTTTGTATAGTTTTTCTGTTTATTCTTGCCACTCCTTCTTATAATCTTCTGCTTATGTTAGGTCCATATTATTTCTGCCCTTCATTGTGCCCATCATGGCATGAATTATTCTCTTGGTATCTCTAATTTTCTTGAGGAGATCTCTAGTCTTTCTCATCCTAATGTTTTCCTCTATTTCTTTGCACTGATCACTTAGGAGGGCTTCCTTATCTCTCCTTGCTCTTCTTTGAAACTCTGCATTCAGATGGATATATCTTTCCTTTTCTCCTTTGTCTTTCACTTCTCTTCTTTCCTCAGCTACTTGTAAAGCTTTCTCAGACAACGATTTTGTCATTTTGCATTTCTTCTTCTTGGGGATGGTTTTGATCACTGCTTCCTACACAATGTTACAAATCTCTGTCCATAGTTCTTCAGGCACTCTATCATATTTAATCCCTTGGATGTATTTGTCACTTCCACTGTATAATTGTAAGGAATTTGATTTAGGTCATACCTAAATGGCCTAGTGATTTTCTCTACTTTCTTCAATTTATGTCTGAATTTGGCAATAAGGAGTTCATGATCTGAGCCACAGCCAGCTCCTTGTCGTTTTTGCTGACCATATAGAACTTTTCCATCTTTGTCTGCAAAGAATATAATCAATCTGATTTTGCTATTGACCACCTGGTGACATCCATGTATAGAGCCATCTCTTGTGTTGTTGGAAGAGGGTGTTTTCTGGCATATGGTAGGAGATATCAAATAATACTTGGTGAATAAATGGCTGTTGTCCCTGACACAACATAAGTCAAGATGAAAGAAGTTGACATTACTGGTGTTAGTGTTATGGTTATGCTGAATTGGAGATTTTGAAGGCAGGAAATTCCAAAGAGCTATTAAGTTGGATAGACAAAAGGCTCCATCAAGAGCAGAGCTCAAGGTCTTGGATGGAGGAACCATTAGGTGAGTGTGCTTGCTTGCTAAGTCACTTCAGTCGTGTCTGACTCTGTGTGACCCCATAGATGGCAGCCCACCAGGCTCCCCCA
>NW_011481083.1:0-965 GCF_000754665.1 Bison bison bison | reverse complement strand
AAAAACTTTTTTTTTTTTTTCAGTCACCCAGTCTGTGTTATTACGGCAACCCTAGAAAACTAATCTGCAGAGACTGATTTTATTTTATTTTTTGTGTCCACTGTCCACTGATGCCTTTCTCATGACATTATGAGTCCCTGGAAAAGGAAGTTCTTCTCAGTAGTCTGCCACTTCCTCTTTTAACCACTATGACCAGGTCACCTCATCAGCAGCATCACCCAAGCAATGAATCCAGTTTCCTGTATTTTCTACTTCAAGTCTGGTCAAGGTACCAAGTGATTTTGTCACTGGCGTATTTTGTCCCCATCTGTGAGGTCCCCAGAAATAGTCAGATACAGGATAGTCATGGCAAGAGTAGCATAGGTTGGAGATACCATCAGCTTTTAGATAAAGCCAAATGGAAAGGTAGAAGATCCCTGCATTTTTAGTTAAGAGAGTTTCTGTGTTCAGCTCTGCTCATAACTAGTTATGTAACTCTTAAACACAACTTTTAATCTCTCTAAACCTTGGCTTTTTCATCAATAAACAGGTGGCAACATGTATCTTCCTGGACTCTTATAATGACTAAATGAAATGATATGTAAGAGCTGATTATTTTTAAATCTGGAGTAGTTGAATTTTGGACAGTCATCCTGAAGCTGTGCCATATCTCACAAAGATCACATCCTCCTTCCAACTCCACATCCTCTACTTGTTCATATAGAGGCCAGATTAGACCAAATTTGATTCTGTTTGGAAAATGAACCAAATATAATCAGCAAGAAACATATGAGCTTAGCCTTTTGCAGAAAGAATTGAGCCTAAAAAATAATTTGGACACAAACTACTGGTATGAAAGTAAACTGAACATGTCCCAAGTCTCAATCAAGAGAACAGGTTGTGTTCCAAGTCTAGTGATGAGGAAGATGCAGCAGAAATGGAATTTGGTATATAGAAAACCGTAACCTATTCAATTATGTGTAATT
>NW_011481082.1:9459-11557 GCF_000754665.1 Bison bison bison | reverse complement strand
GACAAAATATCTATTACTGGTAGGTCTCTCAATTATTGGATTTTGAATGACAAAGTAATAGTATTTGTGAAAGATAAATTAGCCTGAGTCAACTTCAGTCAATACTTGCTTTAGATGCTTATAGAGACTCTTCGACTTGATACAATGGATTTTTAGTGAAGGTATGAATTTACAGTTTTGAAGTACTGGTTGTCTCTTATAAAGAAACTTTTTAAAGATCACTTACGCAATTTAGTAGTGAGAATACTGTACATATCATGAATATTATAAATGCAGGTCAAATTTTTAACTGTCCCACTATTAAGGAAATAAATATTTATGGCTTGGAATAAGTTTTCCAATATGAGAATCATACACAGAATACAAAATGGCTATATCTTAAACACCCCAAGATGGACAATAAAAAGATATTCATTGGAAAACTGACATTCTAGTAAAGTAATAATAAACAGTGTAAGTAGCCATTTTGCAATTTCATTTATATTCATTAAAGTAGACACATACAACCTGTTCTAACATTTTTTTAAATTTTTCACTGGACTGAAGATTACCTAATATGTGAGAATGGACTATATTTGGGCATATAAAACATTTTAAGATAATTTATTTCTAAGTGCTAAGGAAAAACTAAGTACTTTTTAAGTACTTTCAGTAACTCAACTAAAGCATGTCATATCTGGGAAGAGACCCAAAATCTACCACAGAGTCCATCTAATTCATAGCCAAAGGAACTGGCCCAGAGACAAGTGACTTGCCCACTGTCCCTCATGGCAATGACAGAGTTCCAGGTCTCCTTTTACTCCAGGGTTACCTGACCATTGCATGCCTTAAGAGTTGTTAAAGAATAATTATTATGTTTAAGATCTTTCTACACAGATAAAAAAGAAATGAATTAAGACCTAGAGTGCCTAGTCCATCATGGAACATAGTACCAGTGGCTAAATCTTGAATTTTACCTTACAGATAAGTGTTTCTAAGTTTCATCTAAGGAGTACCTACATAATATTCAGCTGGAGGTGTTCCTTAAAATTGCCAATTTCCTGGCTTCACTCTAAGCATATTATCCAATTTTACTCTGCCAGCATGAGGCACAGAAATGGGCATTTTGTTTTACATGTTTACCTATTACCTAGTGATTTACAGACACATTAAAATTTGAAAACTACCAAACTTTGGTCTTTAGAGCCTGAGCCCTCAGCTATCTGTTGCAGTCCAAGATCTGCAGCAGACCACAAAGAAGAGTTCCTCTATTTAGAGTTTGTAATAAAAACTAAGTCAAAGTTAAGGTAAATGCAGCCTTTAGTGCAACAGATGCTTTTTACTGTCCTAACAGATCCTTTAAGAAAAACAACAATCACGAGCCATGCGAATTCTTCATGTCACTAACAGTAACATGTAGGACTGGAATGAGGCCTCCAAAACGTAAAAGGATCTAAGTAAATAAGCACCAAACAAGCAATTCATTATCTAGCTTTCCATCATGGATACATACTCATGCTTCAAAATGAATGCATAAGGGAAAATGACTCTAAGAATCATAAAGAAAACTATTCCGTCATGAACCTCCAGAGAGCCCTCACATATCAATATATCTCGGGCCTGTGGGGTAGATTTTTCACTGTAGATTATTAATGTTTCACTTATGTAGTACCTTTCTGTTAAAGTGCTAAAGATAATTATATGCATTTAAACCATATGTCTATTTTATCTTATACTAAATAATTACTTTCCTTGTCTAAATATTACATATTCTAGTTGAATTTGTTCTCCACCATATCTCAAAATACTAGTTATGACACTATAGCTGGCCTATGAGAAATTAACACTTTATGCTACTTGGACTATATAAAATTATTGTAAAATGAAAAAAACAGCTTAAATTTTATATTTTTAACATTCTAGGTCCAGATATTAAGGTATTTTATGACCTGAACAATACTACTTCTTTATGTATCCCTAAAAACAGTCATACAAGAGATATGGATCAGTAAATACTTAGAAAAAGAAAAATACATAGCAATTTAAACAGCTCCTAAAATTTGATGCAGTTAGCCCATTTATGTTTAAATGTAAAGCCCAGAAATAAAAAAAAGAAAAA
>NW_011481082.1:8625-8809 GCF_000754665.1 Bison bison bison | reverse complement strand
TACACCACCACAGGAAAAACCATAGCCTTGACTAGATGGACCTTTGTTGGCAAAGTAATGTCTCTGCTTTTGAATATGCTATCTAGGTTGGTCATAACTTTCCTTCCAAGGAGTAAGTGTCTTTTAATTTCATGGCTGCAGTCACCATCTGCAGTGATTTTGGAACCCAAAAAAATAAAGTCTG
>NW_011481082.1:4599-5722 GCF_000754665.1 Bison bison bison | reverse complement strand
TTTTCTGAATATTGAACTTTAAGCCAACTTTTTCGCTCTCCTCTTTTACTTTCATCAAGAGTGCAACAATTCGACTATTAGGTATAAATCTTACAGACTCTCAGACATATATACAAAAGATGTGCATAAATATATTTTTTGCTGTATTGTTTTTTAGACAGCATATCATAGTGGTTATGAGGAAGTTGCTGACTGTCTTAGTTTATATCCCAGCTAGTCCATCTAGCAGTTATGTGACCTTTCAGTATCCTATTTTCTTCATCTGTATAATGAGAATAATAGTATTTATCTCATATAGGATTCTTCTGGAAATTAAATGAGTTAATATTTGAAAAGAAGATACACAGTGCTGGCACACAGTATTACATAAAGCACTCATTCATTAAATAAAGGTACTATTTGCTATACATCACATGTAACCCGAATATCCATCAAGAAGAGAATGAACCAAAGAAAATATAGTATATTCATATGTGTGATAAAGAATTTAACCTGGCCCATAAAGACATCTAGCCTTTGTTTCTGTCCTCTCAGAAGTGATCTCTAAGCCCTTGAAATGCCAAGCCTGAAAGACATGTCCTTGTTTGTCCGTGGGCCTTGGGTCACCAGATAGTCTTAACAATATGACTTATGGTGGGGACTGGCCATACCAGAGAGTCTTAGGGTAAGGACTAGCCTAAGACTAAAAAAGATCAAAGTCTGATTAAGGATGGAGACTTTGGGAACTGTGATATCAGTTAACCTCTGGTGGGGCTAGAGACTGAGATCAGCTCCATGGGTAAATCAGTCACACTTGAGTGATGGAGCTCCAATGAAAGTTCTGGACAGTTGAAGCTCAGCTGAGCTTACCTGTTTAGCCATCCTTTGTGAAAACGTCTATACAACAATACCAGGAGAGTAACACTGCCTTGATTCCATGGGGAGAGGACAACTGAAAGCTCCACATTTGGAGCCACCCTGAACTCTATCTTATACACTTCTTCCCTCGACTGATCTCAATTTATACCCATTCCTTGCAATAAAGCATAACTGTGAGTTTACAGCTTTTAGAGAGTTCTGGGAGTCCTTCTAATGAATCACCAAAACTGAGACTGGTTTTGTGAACACCCCAAATGCCTAGACT
>NW_011481082.1:0-419 GCF_000754665.1 Bison bison bison | reverse complement strand
CCATCACAGGTATACATGTGCTCCCCATCCTGAACCCTCCTCCCTCCTCCCTCCCCATACCATCCCTCTGGGTCGTCCCATTGCACTAGCCCCATGCATCAAGTATCGTGTATCAAACCTGGACTGGCATCTCGTTTCATACATGATATTTTACATGTTTCAATGCCATTCTCCCAAATCTTCCCACCCTCTCCCTCTCCCGCAGATTCCATAAGACTGTTCCATACATCAGTGTCTCTTTTGCTGTCTCGTACACAGGTTCTTTTTAATGGCTGACTAATATTCCATTGTGTATATGTACCACAGCTTTCTTATCCATTCATCTGCTGATGACCACCTAGGTTGTTTCCATGTCCTGGCTATTGTAAACAGTGCTGCAATGAACATTGGGGTACACATGTCTCTTTCAATTCTGGTTT
>NW_011481081.1:17489-18594 GCF_000754665.1 Bison bison bison | reverse complement strand
ATCCAACCAGTCCATCCTAAGAGAATCAACCTTTAGTGTTCCTTGGAAGACATGACAACTGAAGCTGGAACCAATATTTTGGCTACCTGATGCCAAGAGCCGACCTCTTAGAAAAGACTCTGATGCTGGCAAAGAGTAAAGGCAGGTTGTAAAAGGGACAACAGAGATGGCTGGATGGCATCACTAATACCAACAGATGTGAATTTGAGCAACCTCTGGCAGATGGTGAAGGACAGGGAAGCCCGCTGTGCTGCATGCAGTCCAGGGGGTTGCAAAGATTTGGACATGACTGAGTGAATGAACAACAAATTTGAATGAGGGTTCCCAAAAGGAAACACAATGTCTACAATATAGCAGAAGCAGCCATCTGCCATACCACCCCTTAATATGACAAGAAATAGGATTCGGCCCCAGATAGCTGAGGTGTGTGTGAAAGGAATGAATTAAATGAGTTCAGAGGTTTGCATAGGTTGATACCTGGTTTTCCTTACTACTTAGCAAGCACTGATGTTCAGACTGCCCACTCGCTTTACTGCAAACATATACAGCCTGACCCCATCTCAGGCTTCCTCAGAGCAGTTTTCTCAGGGCTACTTAGAGCTACAGAATCCTTAATCTTCCCACCAAATAAAGTAACTACTTTCAGATTGTGACTAATTTTTCAGTCAGCAGTAGCCACAGACTGACCTAGAAAGTAGGTATGCAAATAGAAATATTTTCCCATAAATAACTACATGGTTTGTTAAAAGAAATACAGCATGTAACATTATAAATCTAAAGAGAAAACTACTAAGAGTAAATATATATTAAAATAAAAAACACAAGCTTTTATGAAAAACCAAGAACCTGTGTATACATAGTATTAAAAGCCAAACATTACTGAGCAAATTTAATATTAGCTTTGGCTTAAAAAACAGGCTATTTTTCCTTATTCCCATCTTAAATAATTTTATTATATACAGGCTTATTTCACCTTTATCAGTTACTATTAGTATAAACAAAGCACACACATATACCAACCATCCTGTTCCTTACTGCCCATGACAGCAATAATGAAAATATTCCCTGGCTGATTGTTTTCCTGTCCAATACGGTCAAAGTACGA
>NW_011481081.1:12293-14942 GCF_000754665.1 Bison bison bison | reverse complement strand
CTACACCACCACTTCAGCTGCTTTTCATCCTTTAGAGACTTCTGTCTGAAACTCTTTGTGTGTGCTTACTGGCAGGACTGGGGGCAGGAGGGAGCAGAGGGGGTCACACAAATACACAAAGAAGTAGAAAGCATGGTGTAACTTTTCTTTTTTTAAAAATATAATTCCAAGTGTCAAATAATACAATTATTTTCTGCCCATATAATCCACTTGTTCATAATCTACTCGTTTTATCAGGATCTCCTTTTTTCATACTTTTTAATCACTTTTTGAACCATCTAAAGAGACTCCCTAAAATTAGGTTTATTTCCTGATAACAAGCACATAGCCATAGTACTTACCTGATTTTAAGATTAATTAAAGACTATTATCTAACTACTGCATATATTCAAATTTCATTAACTGTCTCAGTAACATTCTTTATTGTTTTCCTTTTCCCAGTCCAGAATCAAAGCTAGGGTCACATTCCTAATGTGGCTGTTTTCTTAAATTCCTTTGTTCTTTATGGTCTGTTATTTTTTTCCACCTAGACCATTTTCAAGAATAAACCCATTTGTCTAAAGCTATTCAATTTGTGTTTGCTTCACTTCCTCTAGTTGGATACAGATTATTTATATTTGCCAAGAAATACTACAGAAATGACATTGTATCTTTTCCTGTATCTCCTTAAACGTAAGTCAAGATGTCAATTTATACCATTAATATTAATTTAACTTAAATTGCTTAGTTAGGGTGTTTCTACCAAGTTGCTCCAATAAACACAACTTTTCTCTCTGTAATGAATAATTTGTGGGAGAATAGTTTGATACTGTGTCAGTATTCTAATCCTCAATAAACTTTCACTTACTCATTTAATTATTGACAATGTTTTCCTACCTTTATAAGCTGACATTTATTTATATCACTGTGAACCAATGGACTTATATATTGAACATTCAGGCTATCACCCACAGTATCATTATTTTAATTTGGGAAGTGACTCGTTTTTGACACTGCAAAATGATTCTCTAAAAACACTTATCCTGTTGAAGACTTGTCCATTCTTTCCTGTGGTAGTCCTAGAAACAGTTATTTCTCTAAAAAAATAGCTCCGTAAGAACATACAAATATTTAACAGTACTTAATGGCCCACAGGTAGAAATGAATAAGAATCATTAATGATCAAAAACCATAGAATATACATTTTATCAAAGCATGGTTATGAAATGACGTGTAAAGAGGCTGCCTTTTTTTTGGTAGGTGATCTTGAAAATAGACGATCATAATAAAAAACAAAGAGGATAAAAAGAGGTAATGCAAACTGACAATCCTTAGAAAACAAAAGCATAATTGAATGCCACTGGTCTTATGATTAAGTGTAAAGCCTATAAACTTTGCTCAGGAATGGGAAAAATGACCCATAAAATTCTCATTAAGTTCAAATCAACACAAAGGATATTTCTTCTAATGAACTACATGAGACATTATATTTTGCTGATGAACATTAGAAATTTTTCTTCAACTGTGATTCATGAAATACTGGTGCATTACTTCACCTAAAAAAGAGCTCATTTTTACCTTTCACATGTAAAAGTCATAAGATCATGCCATAACAGAAATTATTCTTCCAAAACCAAAAATCCCTAGTAGATGTGGTAGTCATGGCAAATGCAAACCACTCGGTATGAAATTCAGAAAACATCCATGAACTGCAAAGAATCTCACAAAAATACTGTTGCATGTCTTGTCATATGCTTTAGATCCATGCAATAGGCTTCTTAGACAGAAGCTGTCACAAAGGTTTGTCATGTTTTTAGTTGTGCATCATAATCATAGAACTTAATAAATAATCTTGTCCCTACAGTTAAAGATCAACTGCTAAAGAGCACTAGTAAGAAACACAAATAGTATATTAAGGTGGAAAAGGTTAGAAGCTAATGATAATCAATTAACTCAGAGAAACTCATTAATACAACAAAGTTTTAAGAGCTTGCTATGTGCCAGCCAAAATTCTATTATATTGGTGCAAAAGTAATTAAAGTTCTGAATTGCTGAACTCTGTCATTTGATACTGGAATCTGTTGACAAGTTTAAAGGATGTTATACATTCTTTAAATGCATACTTCTTATGGTTTTTTGCTAGTGACATTACTTGCTGTTCATTTTATATTTATTTTAGACTACGGAAATGATGTCAGTCCAAAACAGCAAATGAGTGATTTTCTTACTGGAGTTCAAAATAGGTCATAGAGTGGTGGAGAAGACTTGTAATGTCAACAATGCATCTGACCCAGGAACTGCTAATAAACATACAGTGCAGAGGTGATTCAAGAAGTTTTGCAAAGGGCCCTAGAGCCTTGAAGATGAGGAACGCAGTGGCTAGCTACTGAAGTTAACAATGACAAACTGACAGTCATCATTGAAGCTGATCCTCTTACAACTACAGAGCAAAGTGCCAAAGAACTCAACATCAACTACTGTATGGTCATTCAGCATCTGAGGCAAACTGGAAAGGTGAAAAAGCTCCATAAGCATGTGTCTCTGAGCTGACCACAAATTTAAAAAATCAGTTTTGAAGTGTCATCTTTTTTCCAGGCAACAATAAAGAACCATATCTCAATTGGATTGTGACATGAGATGAAAAGTGGATTTTACATGACAACCAGCTGT
>NW_011481081.1:2632-10065 GCF_000754665.1 Bison bison bison | reverse complement strand
AATCCTATCTTCAACAATGAACAAGGTCAAGTTTTTCTCCTTCATACTCAAATATAAAAAACTTCACCTACAAGGTGGCTGAGGTTTTACTTATCCTAAAAATTTGGTATGATACTATACGGGTAGAATTTAACAGAGTATTCTGTGCTCCAGCAGAGTGTTTCTGATAAGTTGTGAAATAACAAATTAACAGTGGAATTAGCGTTTAAAGGATTAAAAAGGCAGCCTCACATAGACCAAACACTGAAAAGTTTTGTGAACACCACAGAAAATTTTATCCTCATGTTTAAATAATTTATTACTATGAGAACAAATGAAACATAGAGATCACTAATCTAATAACATTTTAATCAAGATCTTTAAAGAACTGAAAACATCAATTTAACTAAAAACAATTCTAATACATATAAACAATCAGCTTGGACAAAATGGGTAATAGGAAAATTAGTTTTTCTTGTAAAGCAATTACAAGAGAAAGCAGTTAAGAAAGAAAAAATTTAAAAGGAGTACACCCCAGAATGTAATAACCACAACAACTTACAAGTAACAACTTATAAAATTAACAACTTTATAAGTACAAGATAAAGTTCCAATGTACAAAAGGAAAGAAATCAATTTAACAAAGATAAGCAGGAAGAGAGACAAGCAACTGTTAAAGAGCCCTTAAAGCTTGTAAACCTATTCACTTCCATTTCTTCATCCTTTTAAAAATTTGTCATGTCTAATTAAATTAACATGAGGACAAACAAAATATAGAGAAAGAAGGCCAGAGTGACCCCAAAAACTAATTTCAATCCGTAATACATACCTCTAGCATATAGTCGTGTGCTATCCATGTAAGTTGCAAGGTTTTCTGCTACCAAAGTAACTAAGGCATGATTGTGCTGAAGCTGACTGATTAAATCATGACGATAAAATACATGGGGACTTCGCTGAGATTGACTAAAACGAGAAGAACTTAACAGTATAATCAGGCAAATGAACACTGCTAAAACTAAGTTTATAGATGTTAATTTCTAACTACTACTTTTAAAAGGTTAACATATTTTATATTTGTTATAAACTTGGTCAACAGTCTCCTTTATAAGAACAAAACATTAAGGAATCTGAGGGTAACTATGGCCTCAAAACATAAATATTTATTCTAATGCTTTTACTTGAAAACTATCTATCAGTATTCTCCAATTTCACCCAAGATACTAATCTTACATGATACTGATGTCAAAGCACAACTACTGTGCAGTTAGCTGCAAATTTACATTATCAAGGATATTAGCTACAGAGGCTCACTCTAAGTAAACTGAATTTGTAGCCAGATTTGCCTATGGATACCGCCAGAAAGAGATCTAGTTCCCTTCTAGTTTTGCATTTTCAACAACATCAATCAACTGTCACATCATTATACATCTACTGATCAAATGAAAAGTCAGCATAGTACTGAATGTATAAGCAATATAAAAAAGGCTATGTCTGATAAAAGACAAAACATATGCATGAATGTGAGATCAAATATAATAAAGATACAGCCTCACAAATTAAGTATTGTTACACTATTTCAGTATTTCCTGCAGTTATTTATCTCCATAGAATTTCCTGCTGCTGCTGCTGCTGCTGCTAAGTCGCTTCAGTCGTGTCCGACTCTGTGCGACCCCATGGACGGCAGCCCAAGAGGCTCCCCTGTCCCTGGGATTCTCCAGGCAAGAACACTGGAGGGGGTTGCCATTTCCTTCTCCAATGCATGAAAGTGAAAAGTGACAGTGAAGTTGCTCAGTTGTGTCCGACTCTTAGCAACCCCACAAACTGCGGCCCACCAGGCTCCTCCGTCCATGAGATTTTCCAGGCAGGAGTGCTGGAGTGGGATGCCATTGCCTTCTCCATAGAATTTCCTACTTTCATGTAATTATTTCACCATTAGGGGGACAAAAAAAGATTAAAAATACAACTTGAAAAATACAAAGCAGCATCTAATAAGTCTTTTAAACAGAAATCCTGTTTATATACATAATCGTAACAAGTCTTAAGTTAAAAGGATTTGGCAATTACGTAACTGTCTTATATACAAGAAAAATATTTTTAAATGTTGGAGAAGCATTCTTAGATTACACAGCTGAAGTAATCACACAACTCAGTCAACACTGGAGTTCACTATCAGGAGTCCTGATTGTACTATGAGTATTCCTGTCACTGCACTGAGCTTTCTACATGCTACTTCTTCTCTCCTGTCATTAACTCAACATATACTGCAAGAATATAAAAGGATAAATTATTATAATAACTTTGCATCAAGTAACTTAGTATCAAGCATCAAGTATGGTAACTTAGCATCATATAATAATTTAGCATCAAGTACAAATGCAAAAAATTAGCTATTTAAGAAAATCCAGCCAAAACAGAGTAAAAAAATCTTTTAATACAGACTGATCATGTTTTATAATTTATATCGCATTTAGTTTTATCTTTGAGAATTAACTATGAAAAATTTAAAAAAATGTAAAACCCTGCCACCCTAATTTCAAAAATATTATTCACTACTACGAAATTTTAAGTTAATTTTTAAAAAATACTGAGACTATATCATAGTAGACCAGTTAAGAATATACTAAAGACTGCATGAAATACTATCATATGCAACTAAGAATGTGTATAAAGCCAAGGAAGAAGAAATTGGCAGAAAAGGTTAAGATGAAATAAGAAGTGAGATAAAGAAAGCCCAGCCCATGATAATATCTGGAATATCTGCTAGAATTGGGGTAATTCAGAACTAAGAGCAGAAGGCAATATCTTAATTCATACTTAATTGCTACATACAACTGGATAAATTAATTGTCACTAAATATAAAGGAAAATACAATCAAGAAATCTTAACTTCATTAAGCTTACTGTTTTCCCACTCATTTTTGTTAAAATCTGCTATCACTGATACACTGTTTTCAACATAAGATAAATAAAAATAAATAATTTTCTGAAGTAAAAGCCTTACCTTAAATTCTGAGGTGCTTCCCCAAACAAACTACAAATTTCTCTTATTTGTTTCAGTGCAGGAATTACCCATTTGTCATTTGTGCGAAGTTCTTCAATAAAGCGATCTATCCACTGGATCTTTTGTGTGTCTCGATCCTTATACACACACAAAATTATGGTTGAAGGACCAATGTTCAATATAAATCTACCTCCAAATTACTTTGAGAATACAAAGTAGAAAAACTTTTAAGCTAAGCCTCATAAAAATGATGATGTAATTATAATAATATAATGAAATAAAACACTTTCAGTATGTTTTTCATTTGAACTTATCACGTGAACTCTAAACTGTAAAGAACTACTATGGAGTCAGTGTTCCATGGATCCAGATATATCTGCAATATGGTATAAATTCCAAGCTCATGAACATTAACAGAAAATTTGACTTTTAAAACACACACTTATATGTGAGCATTGAATTTTAACTGTTTTATAAAGTTCTTAATTATATAAAAGGCAAAACATACAATCCCAAGTATTACTATATGTGTGTGTAAAGTTGGTGTATTTATTTTCTAAAAAGGTCAACAAATACCACTTTTTAATAAGAATAAGAAGAAATCAAAACACAAACAGAATGGAAGAGAAAACAGGCACATGTTTTTACAGAAAGGAAAATTTTAAATGTTGAACAATGTAGTATGGTAAGTTTGTTTCTAAAAATCTGGTATTATTTACTGGTTAGTCCTTTTATCTGTGACTTTAGTAAATTTACATTTATAAGATAAACACAGGGAAGCTGTTATGACTTGCTAATAAGAAAACCCTCTGTTTTTCAGCAAACTTGTAAAAACAAACAAACCGTGTTTTGAGCAAAAAAATTTAATTATCCTAACTTCCGAAGTACTAATTGGTTTTAGTGAATCACAGTTTCATTTGACCATCATCAATATTATTATGAGTTGTTTCATCTGTATAGACCCTCTCACAATGTGCTAAAAATGTTCAGTGAATGATATAAGAATTTGTTGGGAAAAATGTTAGAGGAGAAAACTAGACTTATTTGACAATGTAAATTAAGACAATCCTTAAATATTACTCTTGGAATGATTAAATAGTGGAATTATTCTGTAACAAAGATATCCTATTTGTGGGGGAAAGTCAGAAAAAAAGAGCAAAGAAGCACTCACATACCTGGGAACAACTATAATCTAGTATTTTTATGTGGGCACTGAGAGCTAGGTCCATGATGTCTACAGGCACATCATCACTATGAGCCAGATTCCAAAGAAGGTTCAACACTTTGTGTGCCATCACACCATCTTTATCATCTTCTGCAAGACGTCGTATCAGCTCTAGCAGCTTTTCACGTTGCTTTTTACTTGCATTTGTCCAACTTGCCTAGAAAAAAAAAATCACATCAATATCAGTTTAGACATGTATTATTAGGTCATCACTACTTTATACATGACTCTGATAAATTACAGTCAATTCACTACACCCACATATACACACCAAGAGTACAATTTACTTCCCATTCGAGGAAAACAGTATTCAAAAAGAAGACTAAATAGCAGAAGAAGCAAAATCTCTATTTATACTTTACTTCTACCACTGTAGACTTTTAACTTATATAATAAAAAGATGGAAAAAGATACCTAATACAAAATACATTAAGAGATTCTAAAACTCAACAACAAAACACCCCAGTTCAAAAATGGGCAAAGAACTTGAATAGACATTTCTCCAAAGAAGATATACAGATGGCCAAGAGGCACATGTTCAACATCACTAATTCTTAGAGAAATGCAAATCAAAGTTACAATGGGGAACTACTTAATATGCATAAGCATGGCTGTTTTCAGAAATACACAATAACTATCAATGAGAATGTGAAACATTTGTGTATTGCTGGTGTAAATGTAAAATGGTACAGCTGCTACAGAAAACAGTACACCAGTTTCTCAAAAAATTAAAATTAGAATTACCACATGATCCATCACTTCCACTTCTGGTTATGTATGCAAAAGAACTGAAAACAAGGTCTCAAACTGACATTTCTACACCACAGTCACAGCACCATTTTAATTCACAATAGCTAAATGTGGAAACAATCCAAGTGTCCATCTATGGAAGAATGCATAAGCAAATGTGGCATATCCATATTATAAAATATTATTCACTTAAAAAGTAAAAAAACTGATATATTTTACAATATGCACGAATCTTAAGGACATGACAGTCAGCAAAATACGCCAGATACTAAAAGTCAAGTATTATATGATTCCACTTGAATTAGGTACCTAGAGCAGTAAAAATCATTCAGATGAAATTAGCAGGGTAGTTTTCAGCTCTGGCATGAGTGAGAATGGGTAGTTCTTGTTTAGTCTGGGTACAGTATATCAGAAAAATAACAGAGAAGACAATGAAATAACAACTTGGTAGTCTGGAAGAATCTAACATACTTCCAGTATTTGAACAAGGAGAAAAGAAAAATACACAAATTACTAAAATAAAAAATGAAACAAATATTTCACTATCCAGGCTGCAGAAAGGATAATAGGGAATGACAGACACAACTCTACAAACATAAGACAATTTATATGGTATGAACTACATGACTGAAAAAACACAAATTACTACAACTCCTACGACATAAAATAATTGTAGAAGAACTTATGAAAGATTAAATTCATGATTTACAAATTTCCAGAAACAAAAAGAACAGACCAAGATAGTTTCATGGGAGATTTCTACCTAGCACTTTTATCACTTATTGTACATAATTTCTTCCAGAAAATAGAACACAATTTCCCATTCATTTTACAAAAGAATACCTTGATGTACACACATACCACACTGCAAACCAACCCCTAATGAATACAGATTTGTACTTCCTCAACAAAATACTAGAAACTGGAATTTAGCAATAATAGAGTAACAGGATATGACCATCAGCAAGGGAAGGATGGATTGCTAATTCAATATAGGAAAAATAATGACTGTAACCCAGTACATTAAGAAAGAAAAACAATCATATTAATGAATGTAGAAAAACATCTGACAAAATTTAACATCTATTTATGACAGAAACACTCAGAAAATAGAAATGGAGTAGAACTTTCTGAACTCTGATGAAAGACATCTACAAAAAACACACAGTTATCATTATTATTAGTGAAATATGAATGCTTTTTCTATTTATTATCTAAGACAATGCTGTATAAGAAATTCTAAATATAAAGGAAGAATAAAAAAGACATCCATTTAGGAAGAAAGAAGAAATAACATGAAGATCATATGATTTTATATGTAAAAAATTTCAAAGAGTTTAGAGGAAAAAATTTAAAGACTACTGTACTTAAGATCACAGGATTTAAGTATACACAACAGATTATTTCTATATAGTAGTGATCAATTTATGAATATAAGAAATACCCAGAACATCTATAACTGCTTCAGAAAATATATTTATATTCCTAAGTATAAAACATTGTTACAGGGCTCAGAAGCAGAAGAAGGAACTCAATATTCTAACAAAAAGCAATATGGTTTTCATGGAACAGAAGACTGAAGATAGCAAAAATGTTAAGTCTCACTAAATTGATACACAGGTTTAATATATTTGACAAATCCCAGCAATATTTTCACTGTATCAGACAAAACTGTGCTAAAATTTTACATGTAAAGACAAAGGAACTGCAATATATAATTCTGAATAAAGACAAATACAGTGAGAGGAATCTCTGTGCCTGACTGCAAAATTGATATGTAAACACTAAGCAAAGCTGTAATATTGAGAGGGACAGAGAATGACACAAAACAGAGAACCTAGAAATAGTGCCCTACAAATATACCCAATTGATATTTGATGAAGATGCAAAATTAATCTAATGCAGGCAAGAAGAAAGATACTTTTTCTCGATGGTAGAAGAGCTGAACATACATAGGAAACCAAAAACCAAAACAAGCACACAAAAAAACCTGCATAACAATCAAAATCCCTGCCATCCAACTCTCACAGAATTTAGATCAAATGAATCAGACTTAACTATAAAAATACAAAAATTTCAGAAAACACAATGCAGAAAAAATTCCTTGGGATTTATGTCTAGTAAACAACTCCCTGGCTGACACTGAAAATGTGATCCATTAAAAGGAAAGCAACAGAACGTCATTAGAACAAATTCTGCTACCAAAATACCCTCAGTTCAGATCAGTTCAGTCACTCATTCGTGTCCAACTCTTTGCGATCCCCATGAATCGCAGCACACGGAGGTCTCCCTGTCCATCACCTACTCCCGGAGTTCACTCAAACTCACATCCATCCAGTCGGTGACGCCATCCAGCCATCTGATCCTCTGTCGTCCCCTTCTCCTCCTGCCCTCAATCCCTCCCAGCATCAGAGTCTTTTCCAATGAGTCAGCTCTTCGCATCAGGTGGCCAAAGTACTGGAGTTTCAGCTTTACCAT
>NW_011481081.1:424-945 GCF_000754665.1 Bison bison bison | reverse complement strand
CTAGCGGAGTGATGGAATTCCAGTTGAGCTATTTCAAATCCTGAAAGATGATGTTGTAAAAGTGCTGCACTCAATATGCCAGCAAATTTGGAAAACTCAGCAGTGGCCACAGGACTGGAAAAGGTCAGTTTTCATTCCAAACCCAAAGAAAGGCAATGCCAAAGAATGCTCAAACTATCGCACAATTGCACTCATCTCACATTCTAGTAAAGTAATGCTCAAAATTCTCCAAGCCAGGCTTCAGCAATACGTGAACCATGAACTTGCAGATGTTCGAGCTGGTTTTAGAAAAGCCAAAGGAACCGGAGATCAAATTGCCAACATCTGATGGATCATGGAAAAAGCAAGAGACTTTCAGAACATCTATTTCTGCTTTATTGACTATGCCAAAACCTTTGACTGTGTGGATCACAGTAAACTGTGGAAAATTCAAAGAGATGGGAATACCAGACCACCTGACCTGCTTCTTGAGAAATCTGTATGCAGGTCAGGAAGCAACAGTTAGAACTGGACATGGAACA
>NW_011481081.1:0-324 GCF_000754665.1 Bison bison bison | reverse complement strand
GTCAAAGGCTTTGGCATAGTCAATAAATCAGAAATAGATGTTTTTCTAGAACTCTCTTGCTTTTTCCATAATCCAGTGGATGCTGGCAATTCGGGCTCTGGTTCCTCTGCCTTTTCTAAAACCAGCTTGAACATCTGGAAATTCATGGTTTACGTACTGCTGAAGCCAGGCTTGGGATTTTGAGCATCATTTTACTAGCATGTGAGATGAGTGCAATTGTGCGGTAGGTGGAAGCAGGGTCTGATGCTGTAAAGAGCAATACTGCATAGGAACCTGGAATGTCAGGTCCATGAATCAAGGCAAATTGGAAGAGATCAAAGAGTT
>NW_011481080.1:9268-10265 GCF_000754665.1 Bison bison bison | reverse complement strand
GTATTAAAGTCTCCCGCTATTATTGTGTTATTGTTAATTTCCCCTTTCATACTTGTTAGCATTTGCCTTGCATATTGTGGTGCTCCTATGTTGGGTGCATATATATTTATAATTGTTATATCTTCTTCTTGGATTGACACTTTGATCATTATGTAGAGTCCTTCTTTGTCTCTTTCATGGCCTTTACTTCAAAGCCTATTTTATCTCATACGAGTATTGCTACTCCTGTTTTATTTTTGGTCTCCATTTGTGTGAAATAACTATTTCCAGCCCTTCACTTTCAGTCTGTATGTGTCCCTAGGCTTGAGATGGGTCTCTTGTAGACAGCATATATAGGGGTCTTATATGATATATAGGGGTTTTGTATCCATTCTGCCAGTCTTTGTCTTTTGGTTGGTGCATTCAACCCATTTACATTTAAGGTAATTATTGATAAATATGATCCCATTGCCATTTACTTTGTTGTTTTGGGTTCGAGTTTATGAACCTTTTCTGTGTTTCCTGTCTAGAGAAGATCCTTTAGCATTTGTTGGAGAGCTGGTTTGGTGGTGCTGAATTCTCTCAGCTTTTGCTTGTCTGTAAAGCTTTTGATTTCTCCTTCATATTTGAATGAGATCCTTGCTGGGTACAGTAATCTGGGCTGTAGGTTTTTCTCTTTCATCACTTTAAGTATGTCCTGCCATTCCCTTCTGGAGAAGGCAATGGCACCCCACTCCAGTACTCTTGCCTGGAAAATCCCATGGATGGAGGAGCCTGGTAGGCTGCAGTCCATGGGGTCGCTAAGAGTCGGACACGACTGAGCGACTTCACTTTCACTTTTCACTTTGATGCATTGGAGAAGGAAATGGCAACCCACTCCAGTGTTCTTGCCTGGAGAATCCCAGGGACAGGGGGAGCCCTGGTGGGCTTCCGTCTATGGAGTCACACAGAGTCAGAAACGACTGAAGTGACTTAGCAGCAGCAGCAGCCATTCCCTTCTGGCTTGAAGAGTTTCTAT
>NW_011481080.1:4521-5608 GCF_000754665.1 Bison bison bison | reverse complement strand
ACCATACTTTCCATTACCGCTTTATGGTTATACCCAAACTGACCAAGTACTGAAAATTATCATGATCAAAAAAGTACCAAACCATAAGGTTTGAGAGCATCAAGTCATCAAATGTTGTACGTTCATGTATTCATTCAGCAAATATTTTAAGCATCTACTATATGTACAGAACACATACTGTGTGACTGGCACTGTCTTAGAGGCAATCAAGAAAGCCAATGTCTCTTCCCTTTTATATAGCTTATCATCTAGTGGGAGAACCAGTCAACACACTTATTTTTGTAAGGGTAATCTTTTTTTTTTTTTTCATATTATATGTCAATTGAGTGCTCTCTTTCCTTCCAAAGTTTTGACCAAGATGGTTTAACAATAGCTTCAAGAACAATTTCTTGTATATAGATAACATTGTAGACTAGCAGAGGTAGAATAAACCTAATAGATCTCCAATGCAACCTACATCCAATGCAAGAATTTCTCTGATAGCATTATCATAACAAGTTTTAGCTTCTACTTGGCCAAGTTCAATAACAAAGGACTAACTAGAAGACCATAGATCACCCTGAAAAAAATGTGCTTTACATTATTGTTAGATGAGTTTGTAAACTTATTCACTATGTCAACAAAGATTCATTGAGTTTTATAATAAGAAATAGCCCAGTCTCTTCATTTTAAGGATGAGTAATGGAGTAACAAGAAAATTAGAGATACCAAGGAACATTTCATGCAAAGATAGCCTCGATAAAGGACAGAAATGGTATGGACTTAACAGAAGCAGAAGATATCAAGAAGAGGTGGCAAGAATACACAGAAGAACTGTACAAAAAAAGTTTTCACAACCCAGATAATCACAATGGTGTGATCACTCACCTAGAGCCAGATATCCTGGAATGTGAAGTCAAGTGAGCCTTAGAAAGCATCACTACGAACAAAGCTAGCAGAGGTGAGGGAATTCCAGTTGACCTATTTCAAATCCTGAAAGATGATGCTGTGAAAGTGCTGCACTCAATATGCCAGCAAATTTGGAAAACTCAGCAGTGGCCACAGGACAAGAAAAGGTCAGTTTTCATTCCAATCCCAAAGAAAGGCA
>NW_011481080.1:0-549 GCF_000754665.1 Bison bison bison | reverse complement strand
TTTTGAGATTAGTCCTTTGTCAGTTGCTTCATTTGCTATTATTTTCTCCCTTTCTGAAGGCTGTCTTTTCACCTTGCTTATAGTTTCCTTTGTTGTGCAGAAGCTTTTAATTTTAATTAGGTCCCATTTGTTTATTTTTGCTTTTATTTCCAGTATTCTGGCAGGTGGGTAATAGAAGATCCTGCTGTGGTTTATGTCGGAGAGTGTTTTCCCTATGTTCTCCTCTATGAGTTTTATAGTTTCTGGTCTTATGTATAGATCTTTCATCAATTTTGAGTTTATTTTTGTGTATGGTGTTAGAAAGTGTGTTCTAGTTTCATTCTTTTACAAGTGGTTGACCAGTTTTCCCAGCACCACTTGTTAAAGAGATTGTCTTGCCTCCTTTGTCAAAGATAAGGTGTCCATAGGTGCGTGGGTTTATCTCTGGGCTTTCTATTTTGTTCCATTGGTCTATATTTGTGTCTTTGTGCCAGTACCATACTGTCTTGATGACTGTGGCTTTGTAGTAGAGCCTGAAGTCAGGCAGGTTGATTCCTCCAGTTCCATTCT
>NW_011481079.1:18677-19882 GCF_000754665.1 Bison bison bison | reverse complement strand
AGGAGTTGGTGATGGACAGGGAGGCCTGGCGTGCTGCAGTTCATGGGATCGCAAAGTGTCGGACACGACTCAGCGACTGAACTGAATATATAGCATGTGGGAATGGATAGGAGAGGCACATGTTATGGATACTTTTAATAGGGATTGTTTTTGTTCAAAGTAACAAAGAAAAGGATTAGCTTTAAAGCAGAATATTCTTAAAATATACAGAAGTCTGAAAAGAGGGCTATGCCTATACTTTGTTTTTTGCTGCACTGTTTCCCTGGGATCTGGTGGTGGTGTTTCCCTGATCAGCATACTCTGGGGGAAAGATATTTTGCTATAGGCCATGTGAGTTCTGTTACACTTCTCTTCTCAGCTGTTTCTCTTTGAATTTGCAGATGTACTAATAAAGTATGCAAGAAATAGCAACAGACTAAAAGTGAATATTACCAAGGATAATATTCTGTTGGCAGGAAAATGAAATTATATTTTAAAGTTATTATTTGCAGTGGAATTTATTACTTCCTCATCATGCTTTTACTGTAATTTTTACATAAAGTAATAATTTCATGATATTTAACATATATATGAACTGGGTAACATTGCAAAGTAAAAGACATTTGCACAGTTTTGTAGTTATTCTCTCTTCAAGATACATATTGATTACCAAGGAGAAAATAGGAAAATAGTAACTCTACAGCAGAGAAACCTGACAGACACCACCTTAACCAAGTGATAAAGGTCAATATCATCAGTAATAAGAAATGTTGACATTATGAATCCCTTCATAGGATGCACTGAAAACTCACTGGCACTTCCTTGGTATTCCTATCAAAAAATGTATAACTGAAATTCATTATGAGGAAACATCACAAAAATCCAAATTGAGGACGATTCAGCAAAATAACTGGCCAGTTCTCTTAAAAAGTGTCAAGGTCATGACACTTCCTCAGGTTGGAAGACATGACAACTAATTGCAGTATGCCCTTCTGGATACAAATAGCTGAGACAAGAAGAGAAGCTATAGGCAAAGGAGAAAAGGAGATATATCTATTTGAATGCAATATTCCAAAGAATAGGAAGGAGCGACAAGAAAGACTTCCTCAGTGATCAATGCAAAGAAATAGAGGAAAACAATAGAATGGGAAAGACTAGAGATCTCTTCAAGAAAATTAGAGATACCAAAGGAACATTTCCTGCAAAGATGGGCACAATAAGGGGCA
>NW_011481079.1:13768-15194 GCF_000754665.1 Bison bison bison | reverse complement strand
AATCCCAGGGATGGGAGAGCCTGGTGGGCTGCCGTCTATGGGGTTGCACGGAGTCGGACACGACCGAAGCGACTTAGCAGCAGCAGCAGCCATCTGTAATTAATCTGCAAGGAGAATTTTAAATATTTATTTTACTAATTAAAGTAACTTGTGACATAAAATTGAAAAGAAATATTTTTTTTAATTTAAGTATAATTGACTTACAATATTATATTAGCTTCAGGATATTTTTGTAGATAATATGCCGTATAATAAGTATAAAATATTGACTATATTACTTGGGTACATTATACTTTGTATATCACATCCTGTGCCTTATTTATTTTATAACTGGTAGATTATAACCTTTATTCCTCTTCACCTATTTTGCCCCTCTCCTTCTGTCCCTTCTCCCTTTTTCTCTGCGTCTGTGAGTTTGTTTCCATTTTGTTACATTTATTTGTTTTGTTTTGAAAATTTCATGTATAAGTGAAAACATACAGTCTTTGTCTTTATCTGCCAGACTTACTTCACTAAGTGTAATACTCTCCAGGGACATCCATGCTGTGGCAAATGGCAAGATTTCATTTTTTTATGGCTGAGTAGTGTTCCATTGTGTAAGTATGCACACACATAGATACATATCATATCTTCTTCATCCATTCATCTCTTGATAGTAATTTAGGTTGCTGTCAATATCTTTGCTATTATATCAACAGACAATGCTGCTGTGAACACTGGGATGCATATATCTTTTCAAATTAGTGTTATTGTTTTCTTCAGATAAATATCTAAGAATAGGAGTGTTGGATCATATGGTAGTTGTATTTTTAAATTTTTTGAGGAACTTCCATACAGTTTTTCATAGTGGCTGTACCAGTTTATATTCCCACCACACAGTGTATTAGGGGTCCCTTTTTTCACATCCTTGCTAAAACTTGTTATTTTTTGTCTTTTTGATCATAGCCATTCTGACAGGTGTGAAGTGATACCTCATTATGATTTTGATTTGCATTTCCCTAGTAATGATGTTGAGCACTTTTTCATATGACTGTTAGCAGTCTGTCTGTATGTGTTCTTTGGAAAAATGCCTATTCCGGTCCCCTGCCCATATCTTAATTGGATTATTTGGAGGTTTTGGTGTTGATTTGTATGAGGTTTTTTAAAATATATTTTGGAAATGAACCCCTTATCTGACATATGATTTGCATATATCTTCTCTCATTCAGTAGGTTGCTTTTCATTTGCTGATGGTTTCCATCCCTGTGCAAAAACTTTTTAGGTGGATTCATTCGTTTACTTTTTTGCTTCTGTTTTCATTGCTTGAAGAGACATATCCAAAAAAATATCACTAAGACCCATGTCAAAGAGTACTGCTTATATTTTCTTCTTGAAGTTTTATGGTTTCAGTCTTACATTTAAGTCTTTAATCCATTTTGAGTTTATT
>NW_011481079.1:9427-11141 GCF_000754665.1 Bison bison bison | reverse complement strand
TTATTTGCAGAGTGTCAGGCTTGCAATGTCTATTCAGCTGTTAGATGTTCACATTTAGTGAGGCATATTGGCAGGTGGTGGAGGTGACCCCAAATGTTATGGTTTAGAGGAGGCATCGGAATTGAGTTACGTGAGGTTAGAGGACCCCAGCCCCACAAAACCCATCAAACCACACTGTCCCTCAGCTAGTTCTGGTTGGGAAAGCCCTGAGCTTTTGGGAAAGCTCTCATGACTTTTTAATTGACAGATGTCAGCACTTGTGATGCTGCATAAATTCTTAGGCTGATGTTACAGTCAACTGCCATCACCAACTGTCATCAATAGGGGAGGTCATCTTGACCCACCTCCCAATATTCTTTCCTCGTATTTGAGTGGTTCTCAGTTCTCATTACGTGTCGCTTCCCTTCCGCTAGTAGAACTTCCCGGTAGCTTGGTGAATTACGAACCATTAAGATAAATTGTCTCAGATTCGTTTATGTGGATTATTTTGGTCGCAGTTCGGAAGGATTATCTTGCTGAGTGTAGAATTCCGCCTCGAGGGTTTTATATCTTCTTTCACCCTGGCGATAGTTCTCCGTGAATGCTATTGAGAAGACAGCCATCTTGTCAAAGCCCGTGACGACATCACCCCACTGAAAGCGGCTTTAGTTTTTTTTTTTTTTTCGGCTTTAGTTTTTAACTGGAGGTTAGTCATTTATATTATTGCTCATTTCGTGGTACTGTGTCTTTATTTCTCTGGCAATTGGTGGAAATACATTTGATCACTTCATATTTCATGTATATGATGAATATAAAAAATGGTAAAACATTTTACAAATTTTTAGTTATTTTAATCAAAATAATTTCTATTAATTTATATAATTTATAATTTCTATTAATTTATATAAATTAACTAATTTGACTGGTAGTAACAATAAACTAAAGCAAAAAAGAAAAAAGTTAGAATAAAAATAACAAAAGCCAAAAAATTTAAATTTGCTTTTTTTTCTTGCTAAAATATTTGTTTGAATAATTCATAGACAAAGTAATTTAGGCATATTTCTAAGCAAAGCTGCCAATAATTAAAGCTCTTTCCATTATAATTGGTGATCTGATGCTAATGTTGACCTGGAAAAACTATGTAAGAACAGCTAAAGCTCTTAATAAAGAAAGTGAAGTGACACTTGTATTACCTATGGCAAAACGTTTTATGTGTACAGTAATTAAATAACATTCAATTTTCACACAACACCTTATATGGATTAATTTATATACAAGTGTTCAAGTCAGAATCAATGCAGTAACAAATGGAACAGAAATGAAAACAAAAAATATGCATTATATGTATGCTTAATAGGTAATAATTTTGGTATTTCAGATAATAATGTAATGATAGCCTATTTAAACAAAGTTTTAAACAAATAGTAATTGTTAAAAAAAAGAATAGATATGAAAAACTATAGAAGACCAGTAAGTGTACTAAGGGATTTGATTTAGGTCATACCTGAATGGTCTAGTGGTTTTCCCTACTTTCTTCAATTTAAGTCTGAATTTGGCAATAAGGAGTTCATGGTCTGAGCCACAGTCAGTTCCTGGTCTTGTTTTTGCTGACTGTATAGAGCTTCTCCATCTTTGGCTGCAAAGAATATAATCACTCTGATTTCAGTGTTGACCATCTGGTGATGTCCATGTATAGAGTCTTCTCTTGTGTTGTTGGAAGAGGGTGTTTGTTATG
>NW_011481079.1:4750-6723 GCF_000754665.1 Bison bison bison | reverse complement strand
CATTTCATTCATATTTAATATTCATTCATTCATGAAGTATTTACTAAAGACAATGTGCATATATTTAAAATTGTATACTTAAATTTTATATATTTAATGAAATTGTACATATATTTAAAGTTGAGTTTATATTTTTTATTTATTTTTTTTAATTGGAGTATAATTGCTTTGCAATGTTGTGTTAGTTTCTGCTGTACAACAACATGAACCAGCTCTATGTATACATATGTCCTCTCCCTTTTGAGCCTCCCCCCGACCCCCTGTGCATATATTTAAAGTTTATATATTTGATGAATTAGTTTATTTTTGGTGTAGTGTCTAAGAAATTTTTTTCTGTGGCAAGCAAGGATTGAAAGACTTTTTTTTTCTGTATGTTTTATAGTTTGTACTTTTATATTAAGTTCTAAGATCTATTTTAGGTTCATTTGCGTAGTAGTGTGAAATTCACATCCAAATATATTTTCCATGTGATTATTCAGTTGTTACAGTATTTATTGAAACAACTCTTCTTTATTCCATTAGATTAGCTTGGCACCCTTGTCAAAAATTAATTGACTGTTTCTAGACTCTCTATTTGGTTCCATTTGCTCCTTATACTAATACTATACTTACTCTCTTGAATACTGGAAGTTTGTAGGAAGTCCTGAAATCAAGTTTTAAAGATCCTTTAACTCATTGCTATTGTTTTAAATAGATTCCTCATATTTCCATATTAATCTTAAAATAGTTCTGTAAATTTTTACATGAAAAACCTGCTGACATTTTTATTGAGGGTGAATCTGTAGATCAATTTGGAAAGAACTGATTTAACACTTGGAGTTTTCCAACCCAAGAAAATTAGGATATCAGAGTTCTTTATTTCTTCTTTTGTTTTTCTCAGCAGTATGTAATTTTCACTTACAGGTTTTGCATATATTTTGCTAATGTTTCTCTAGGTATTTCATGTTTCTTGATACTACTGTACATGGTAATATTTGAATTTGGTTTTAGATGTTTATTTGCCAATAGATAAGCAATTGACTTTTTCATGTACTGATCTTGTATCCGACAAACCTGATAAATTCACTTACTCATTCTGTTTACTTTTTTGTATATTCTTTCATGTTTTATATATATATATATGACAATTCCATTTCTGAAAAAAAGACAATTATAAGTAATATTTTCCAATCTGTGTATATTTTATTTCCTTTTATTGTCTGATTAAGCTAGCTAGGACCTCCATTTCAAGTTTGATTAGAAATGATACAAACCAATACCCTTGTTTCCAAACCTGTGGAAAATCATATAGGTTTTATTTGTGTATGTGCATAAAGGTTTTTATTTTCTTAGGATACATTACCAGAATTACTAGGTTAAAGGGTAAGTTTTTTTTTTAACTTGAGATATAGTTGACTTATAATATTCTGTTTCAGATGTGCCATATGGTGAATCAGTTTTTATAGATTATATTCCATTTATAGTTGTTATTAAATCTTAGCTACATTCCCTGTGCTGTACAAAGTTATCATGTAGCTTACTTATTTTATGCATAGGAGTTTGTACCTCTTAATGTCCTATCCCTATCTTGCTCCCTGCCCCCATAACCACCGGTTTGTTTCTGTATCTGTGAGTCTGTTTCTTTTTATTATATTTACTAGTTTGCCATATTTTCTTAGATTCCACATGTAACTGATAGCATTCAGTATTTGTCTTTCTCTACCAGACCTATTTCACTAAGCATGACACCCTCCAGGTTCACCCATGTTATTGCAGATGGTAAAATTTCATATTTTTATGGCTGAGTTATCTATCTATATATATATATTATTCAGA
The DNA here is from genome assembly GCF_000754665.1 of Bison bison bison. Lineage (NCBI taxonomy): Eukaryota > Metazoa > Chordata > Mammalia > Artiodactyla > Bovidae > Bison > Bison bison. Next base: position 4,908 of record NW_011481079.1, on the reverse strand, counting down.
TACATTACCAGAATTACTGAGTTAAAGGGTATGCTTTATCTGGCATATCACACACACATATACATAGGACTTTCCTAGTGGCTCAGACGGTAAAGCGTCTGCCTAAAATGCGGAAGACCCAGGTTCAGTCCCTGGGTCAGGAAGATCTCCTGGAGAAG